>NW_028319348.1:180000-181373 GCF_062004578.1 Staurois parvus
GAAGAAGAAGAAGAAGGAAAAGAAGAAGAAGAAGAAGAAGAAGAAGAAGAAGAAGAAGAAGAAGAAGAAGAAGAAGAAGAAGAAGGAAAAGAAGGAAAAGAAGAAGAAGAAGGAAAAGAAGAAGAAGAAGGAAAGAAGAAGAAGAAGAAGGAAAAAGAAGAAGAAGAAGAAAAGATGAAAAGAAGAAGAAGAAGAATGAAAAGAAGAAGAAGAAGAAGAAGAATGAAAAGAAGAAGAAGAAGAATGAAAAGAAGAAGAAGAAGAATGAAAAGAAGAAGAAGAAGAATGAAAAGAAGAAGAAGAAGAATGAAAAGAAGAAGAAGAAGAATGAAAAGAAGAAGAAGAAGAATGAAAAGAAGAAGAAGAAGAATGAAAAGAAGAAGAATGAAAAGAAGAAGAAGAAGAATGAAAAGAAGAAGAAGAAGAAGAATGAAAAGAAGAAGAAGAAGAAGAAGAATGAAAAGAAGAAGAAGAAGAAGAATGAAAAGAAGAAGAAAGAATGAAAAGAAGAAGAAGAAGAAGAATGAAGAAGAAGAAGAATGAAAAGAAGAAGAAGAAGAAGAAGAAGAAGAAGAAGAATGAAAAGAAGAAGAAGAAGAATGAAAAGAAGAAGAAGAAGAAGAAGAAGAAGAAGAAGAATGAAAAGAAGAAGAAGAAGAATGAAAAGAAGAAGAAGAATGAAAAGAAGAAGAAGAAGAATGAAAAGAAGAATGAAAGAAGAAGAAGAATGAGAAGAATGAAAAGAAGAAGAAGAAGAAGAAGAAGAATGAAAAGAAGAAGAAGAAGAAGAATGAAAAGAAGAATGAAAGAAGAAGAAGAATGAAAAGAAGAAGAAGAATGAAAGAAGATGAAAGAAGAAGAGAATGAAAAGAAGAAGAAGAAGAAGAAGAAGAATGAAAAGAAGAAGAAGAAGAAGAAGAAGAATGAAAAGAAGAAGAAGAAGAAGAATAATGAAAAGAAGAAGAAGAAGAATGAAAAGAAGAAGAATGAAAAGAGGAATGAAAAGAAGAAGAATGAAAAGAGGAATGAAAAGAAGAAGAAGAATGAAAAGAAGAAGAATTCCAGTACAGCAAAAAGTGTATCTGCAGAGAGCTCCGCTATTTCTGACAGTTCTCTGACAGTTCATTTACAGCGGTTGAAACATTGTATCTATTTATTTCCGAATAAAAACATCTGTATCCTAAATGGAAACAAATAGATACAATGTTTCAACCGCTGTAAATGAACTGTCAGAACTGTCAGAGAACGGTCAGAAATAGCAGAGCTCTCTGCAGTGACACTTTTGCCGGCTGATCGGGGAAAATTCGATTCGTGCATCCGAAGTTTGCTAAAATTCGGATTCGATGCGAATCGAATTTTTCCTAATATTCGAA
>NW_028319349.1:0-10000 GCF_062004578.1 Staurois parvus
GACGGTCAGGTGTCCACAGACATGGCTATACCGTGGGGGGGGGGGGGGCTCAAGCTGAGGAGTGACACTCAGGTGTCCACAGACATAGCTATACCAGGGGTGCTCAAGCTGAGGAGTGACGTTCAGGTGTCCACAGACATGGCTATACCAGGGGTGCTCAAGCTGAGGAGTGACGTTCAGGTGTCCACAGACATGGCTATACAAGGGAGGGGGGGGGCTCAAGCTGAGAAGTGACGGTCAGGTGTCCACAGACATGGCTATACCGTGGGGGGGGGGGGGGGGCTCAAGCTGAGGAGTGACACTCAGGTGTCCACAGACATAGCTATACCAGGGGTGCTCAAGCTGAGGAGTGACGTTCAGGTGTCCACAGACATGGCTATACCGGGGGGGGAGCTCAAGCTGAGGAGTGATGGTCAGGTGTCCACAGACATAGCTATACCAGGGGTGCTCAAGCTGAGGAGTGACGTTCAGGTGTCCACAGACATGGCTATACCGCGGGGGGGGGGCTCAAGCAGAGGAGTGACGTTCAGGTGTCCAGACATGGCTATACCGGGGGGGGGGGGGGCGCTCAATCTGAGGAGTGACGTTGAGGTGTCCAGACATGGCTATACCAGGGGGGGCACTCAAGCTGAGGAGTGACGGTCAGGTGTCCACAGACATGGCTATACCGGGGGGGGCTCAAGCTGAGAAGTGACGGTCAGGTGTCCACAGACATAGCTGTACCAGGGGTGCTCAAGCTGAGGAGTGACAGTCAGGTGTCCACAGACATGGCTATACCGCAGGGGGGGGGGGGGGGCTCAAGCTGAGGAGTGACGTTGAGGTGTCCAGACATGGCTATACCAGGGGGGGGGAGCTCAAGCTGAGGAGTGATGGTCAGGTGAACACGGACATGGCTATACCAGGGGTGCTCAAGCTGAGGAGTGACGTTCAGGTGTCCGCAGACATGGCTGTACCGGGGGGGGGGGAAGGGGTTCTCAAGCTGAGGAGTGGCGTTCAGGTGTCCACAGACATTGCTGCACCAGGGGTGCTCAACCTTTTGAAGAGCGATGGCCATTTAAGCGATTTGATAGCCGATTGCGGGCCACAATGAAATGAAATCATTCAGAATTTCAATTGTTTTAAATTTTATTTTGAATAGCATAATGTTGACATCCCTGACACACCACCAGTGGTTGGGGGGGGGGGTTGTAAAAACATCTCAACTATGGGCTTTTACTGTCCCCAAACTGCAAATATAAACAAGCCCTTACTGTCTTGAGCCCCCTAGAAGGCTGCTTTCACACTGATGAGCTGCGGTCTACCCGCCCGCAGGTGCAGCACAGTGCACCTGCAGCTTTCCTGCGGGTTAGCTGCACTTTGCCATGGACGTCTTCTATATCGCGTGGGTGTGTTGTCCTTTCTGAAATACCCCTGCACACCGAAAGCCCAGCAACCCCACAGGATATATTAGAAGTGACCTTTCTTGCTTTGAGGTTGAGGGACACATCAGAATGCTTTGAGGGCCACAGGCTCAGCACCCCTAGTGTAGGTGGTCCAAGTGCTTCTTAAAAAATTCTGAAAGAGGATGGGGGATGCTGTGTACAATAGATCCATGGTTACAAAACTTTATTTTTAATCTGGCAAGCAAAATGACTTTAGCGTGGGATTGCGCTTTTCCAGCACTGGGGTTCTGGATCAAATCCCATCAAGGGTGCCCTCTGAATAGGCCTTCCCCAGGCTGCATGGCTTTAGCACTGACTTTCCAGCACTGGGGTTCTGGGGTCAAATCCCACCCATGATGCTACCTACATGAGCCCCCCTCCCCCCTTCAGGCTGCATATACTTCCTATAAACCCAACAAATACTTGCTAGGACGATCCGCTTCCATCCACACGTGTCCGCAGGACTGTGATAGGGACTTCAGCACGTAAGATCATTTAGGAAAAAGGAAAGGACCGGTGTGCAGGGTTCAGTGTTCTTTGTAACACAAAGGGAAAAAAACAAGAAAAAAAAAAAAAAAAGGAAGAAGAACGTGCAGCACTGTATGAACATAAAACATGAAGAATGCTGACGAGGTGGAAGATAAGATTGCTGAGCAGCACTATCTGGGCTGCAGACCAACTAATCAGCGACTTCAGCACTTCATGTATTGCACAACACCGGGCTGGTCTGCCGGAACTAGTCACCCCAGAAGGAGCGCAAATGTCACAAGTATGACACAGTCCGGGGGCCACTAACAGTCCGGGGGCCACATATACAGACTAACCACGAATATCTACCATCACATATGTGGCTTTACTAGCAGCTACTACTAATATACAACGCTACATCCCGGCCTCACCCACCATACTGGACATGGAGGAACCCCGGGAACAACGTTCAGGGCTCAGGGACCTTCTGCCTATAATTACTAGATCTACAACTCATCTCACTTTAGCCATTAGGCCGCCCTCCTCCTGACCCCGGCGCAAGAACGCCGCCCTCCTGACCCCGGCGCAAGAACGCCGCCCTCCTGACCCCGGCGCAAGAACGCCGCCCTCCTGACCCCGGCGCAAGAACGCCGCCCTCCTGACCCCGGCGGCCGGCGCAAGAACGCCGCCCTCCTGACACTGACAGCCAGCGGGAACAACATCCTCAAGACCTTCCATGGCTGCCAGCAATTCCTATCTGTAATATGTGACCGGCTCCACAGCCTCCACTTCCCATTCCTCCAATCAGCTCCCCAACATGCAGGACACCCCCATACCTCCTCCATCTCTCCCTCCCCATACCTCCTCCGTCACCCCCCCCCCCCCCGTACTTCCTCCGTCACCCCCCCCCCCCGTACTTCCTCCGTCACCCCCCCCCCCCTGTACTTCCTCCGTCACCCCCCCCCCCCTGTACTTCCTCCGTCACCCCCCCCCCCCCTGTACTTCCTCCGTCACCCCCCCCCCCCTGTACTTCCTCCGTCACCCCCCCCCCCTGTACTTCCTCCGTCACCCCCCCCCCCCTGTACTTCCTCCGTCACCCCCCCCCCCTGTACTTCCTCCGTCACCCCCCCCCCCCCTGTACTTCCTCCGTCACCCCCCCCCTGTACTTCCTCCGTCACCCCCCCCCAATACCTCCTCTGTATTGATACACCTGCACAGTCTGTATTCCATCATCTGCCGGCTCCTCTGTGTTCCCCAATGTTGTCCTCCAACACCCAACCCACCGACTTCACCATTGTGCCTTAGGACCTTCCCATCCCCCATGCTACCACCCCACCCCCGCACCTCCACCATTCTGCACCTTCTCTCATGTCCTAATTTCAGGTCAGGACATATCCGCATGGCCTCCAATTTGCCTCGACAGACAACCTGCCCCCCCCCCCCAGTGTTTTCCCTCATGCCATCCCTCCCCCGCCTCATTCCCAGACCCCTATACCCCTCACATGTACCATTGTCCCCCCGAACCCTCACAGCCCCCATATTATAACATCTAATGCCAAGCCGCAATGGCCCCAGACATCCTCCATGTTGTTTTCTCCGCCCACTTACTTCCATTCATACCCATTATATCCTCCATGTTGCCCCCCCCCCTTCAGACCCCCCTTACATGCTCCATGTCGCCTCCTTTTCCTTCTCTTCAGACCCCCCCCCCCCCTCACACCCTCCATGTCGCCTCCTTTTCCTTCTCTTCAGACCTCCCTCACACCCTCCATGTTGCATCTCTTTCAGACCCCCTCACATCCTCCATGTTGCCTCTCTTCAGACCCCTTACATCCTCCATGTTGCTGCTTTTTCCCCATCTCTTCAGACCTCCCTCACGCCCTCCATGTTGCCTTTCTTCAGACCCCCTCACATCCTCCATGTTACCTCTCTTCAGACCCCTTACACCCTCCATGTTGCCTCTCTTCAAAACCCTTACACCCTCCATGTTGCCTCTCTTCAAAACCCTTACACCCTCCATGTTGCCTCTCTTCAAAACCCTTACACCCTCCATGTTGCCTCTCTTCAAAACCCTTACACCCTCCATGTTGCCTCTCTTCAAAACCCTTACACCCTCCATGTTGCCTCTCTTCAAAACCCTTACACCCTCCATGTTGCCTCTCTTCAAAACCCTTACACCCTCCATGTTGCCTCTCTTCAAAACCCTTACACCCTCCATGTTGCCTCTCTTCAAAACCCTTACACCCTCCATGTTGCCTCTCTTCAAAACCCTTACACCCTCCATGTTGCCTCTCTTCAAAACCCTTACACCCTCCATGTTGCCTCTCTTCAAAACCCTTACACCCTCCATGTTGCCTCTCTTCAAAACCCTTACACCCTCCATGTTGCCTCTCTTAAAACCCCTTACACCCTCCATGTTGCCTCTCTTAAAACCCCTTACACCCTCCATGTTACCTCTCTTAAAACCCCTTACACCCTCCATGTTACCTCTCTTCAAACCCCTTACATCCTCCATGTTGCCTCTCTTCAAACCCCTTACATCCTCCATGTTTCCTCTTTTCCACATCTCTTCAGACCCCCCCCCCCCCTCACACCCTCCATGTTGCCTCTCTTCAGAACCCCCTCACACCCTCCATCTTGCCTCTCTTCAGAACCCCCTCACATCCTCCATCTTGCCTCTCTTCAGAACCCCCTCACATCCTCCATGTTGCCTCTCTTCAGACCCCTCACATCCTCCATGTTGCCTCTCTTCAGACCCCTTACATCCTCTATGTTGCCTCTTTTTCCCCATCTCTTCAGACCTCCCTCGCACCCTCCATGTTGCATCTCTTTCAGACCCCCTCACATCCTCCATGTTGCCTCTCTTCAGACCCCTTACATCCTCCATGTTGCCGCTTTTTCCCCCATCTCTTCAGATCTCCCTCACACCCTCCATGTTGCCTTTCTTCAAACCCCTTACATCCTCCATGTTGCCTCTCTTCAAACCCCTTACATCCTCCATGTTGCCGCTTTTTCCCCCATCTCTTCAGATCTCCCTCACACCCTCCATGTTGCCTTTCTTCAAACCCCTTACATCCTCCATGTTGCCTCTCTTCAAACCCCTTACATCCTCCATGTTTCCTCTTTTCCACATCTCTTCAGACCCCCCCCCCCTCACACCCTCCATGTTGCCTCTCTTCAGAACCCCCTCACACCCTCCATGTTGCCTCTCTTCAGACCCCCTCACATCCTCCATGTTGCCCCCCCCGGTCTCTCACCATGGGCTCCTCGGTGTTCCTCTGGAACTGGACCAGGCGGGCCTTCCTCTTCTCCTCCGGACATCCATTGCTGGTCGGACATTCCTCGGGGAGAGTCCCGGAGGAGGACAGAGCCTGAGGGGGGGGGAAGAGAGTCAGAGACACCGACCGAGCACAGAGAACACACCAACCGAGCACCCTCCCCCATCTCACCGGAGGGGCGGCCTTGCTCTGCAGCAATGTCTCCAGGTAGAGGTCGGACAGAGCTCGCTCCAACTTCACCGTCATGTCTGTCCTCTGATGTCCGGAGTCAGAGGGGGAGCCCGCACATCCCCGCCCCTCCCCCGCACAGGGGCCCTCCCACCGATTATCGCCTCCTCACACGGGGGGGGACAACACGGGACGGCCTGAGAGGGAGGGCGCGATCCCGGGTCACATGACCGCCTCTGCTGGAGATCACGTGATCCGCTGCTGTCCTTCACACGTGACCGAGCTACGGCTGAGGGGGGTGGGGGAGAGGGCGGGGCTTAGCGCTGTCACAGCTCTGAGGAGACACTTGTTTACAGCCTGTCGTACAGAAATCGAGAGGTCGATAGACACTGTCATCGTTACGATGTGTCCACACACAGCGAGATCTGTCATCGCTGTACGACGTGTTCACACACATATCACTATATAATCGATGTAAAATGAAGGCGTCCATACACAGATCGATGTAAAATGAAGGCGTCCATACACAGATCGATGTAAAATGAAGGCGTCCATACACAGATCGATGTAAAATGAAGGCGTCCATACACAGATCGATGTAAAATGAAGGCGTCCATACACAGATCGATGTAAAATGAAGGCGTCCATACACAGATCGATGTAAAATAAAGGCGTCCATACACAGATCGATGTAAAATGAAGGCGTCCATACACATATCGATGTAAAATGAAGGCGTCCATACACAGATCGATGTAAAATAAAGGCGTCCATACACAGATCGATATAAATCGATGTAAAATAAAGGCGTCCATACACAGATCGATATAAATCGATGTAAAATAAAGGCGTCCATACACATATCGATGTAAAATGAAGGCGTCCATACACAGATCGATGTAAAATAAAGGCGTCCATACACAGATCGATATAAATCGATGTAAAATAAAGGCGTTCGTACACAGATCAATACGTGATCGATTAAAGTACAAGTTGGATTCGAATTGATTGTATTCATCATCCAATAAAACATCAAATAATGCGACGCAGACAGTATTCTTCTGGAAATATCAATCGATAATCCCATCCGTCGGTATACACATCGCCGACAAGTGATTGATCAATTAGAATTGTTATCGTTAATCGATTAAAATGGTGCAAAGACGCGGTATTGTTCCATGTGTTGTGACTGACAGAAAATATCGACTGAACATTCGATCGATCAGTCACGTTTATTTAGGTACCAGAGATCGCCAGCAAGTGATTGATCATCGAATAAAATGATGCGACTCGTGCGGTATTGTTCTAATTAAATACCGACTGAAAATATCGATCGATCGGTAACAAACGCCTCATTCACAGCGGTGTACCGATCTGCACCCCCCCCCCCGGGTGAAGGGCCAGGTTTGCCCGCAGGGGACTCTCAGGGGGTTCCATGCATCCCATTCAGGTCTATTGGGACACAGCGACTCGTCCCAATCTGATTGCTCTGAGGCAGGGGCGGACTGACAACTCATGGGGCCCCCGGGCAATAGGGGATCATGGGGCCCCTGTGTCCTTGCCCAAACTCAAAAAAGCCTGTGAAAAAGGTACCAGGGGCATCTCATTGGGCCCCCTACTGACCCCGGGCCCTCGGGCAGTGCCTGAGTTTCTAAATGGTCAGTCCGCCCCTGCTCTGAGGGGATCCGAACCCACACAACTGTCCAATCGGGTTGTCTGCGCAGCCAATAGACAATAAAAACGATGCAACACACGCGCCATTCTGCGACTGACTGAAAATATCGATCGAAAACGCGATCTGTAACATTAGGCCTCGGGTATCTCTCTGTACACCCGTGTGATTTATTAACGTGGCCATATCCCGGCGATCTTAGGTACGAGTGATCGCATCAAGCGAATAATCATCGATTATAATGAGGCAACGCCTGCGGTATTGTTCGATCGAAAATATGGCTATAAGACCTCATTCACAAAGGCGCTCAGATCTGTACACCCGTCTGCGATTTATAAGAGGCCGTATCCATAGTGATCCGTGATTAATGTAGGCACGATCGATCACATCGAGCGATCGATCATCGATTAAAGTAGGACGACATCTGCGGTATTGATTTATGAAAATACGATCTGTAAGGCATGTCACGGATTCCCTACATGCCACGCCCACAGCGACTAGCTGAACAAGGCGCGCACGTGCGGCTGTGACTTGGGGTACGAGGGAATAAAGGGGACCGAACTTTGAATATATAAAACCGTATATAAGACCAGCCGTGATATCCTTCCACAGCCCGCACTGCCTCTTGGCCACCAACAGAGGGAGACTCCAATCCAGCTGGCTGACCACACACTGGCAGACAGGGGCGGACTGGCAACTCATGGGGCCCCCGGGCAATAGGGGATCATGGGGCCCCTGTGTCCTTGCTCAAACTCAAAAAAGCCAATGAAAGGTATCAGGGACTTTTCCTGGGGCCCCCTACTGACCCCCGGCCCTCGGGCAGTGCCCGAGTGCTCGAATGGTCAGTCCGCCCCTGCTGGCAGATACAAATCATATATACAATCTGGTGCACTGATTAGAGTTGAGGAGCAGCCCAGCAATCACACACCCTTCTAGGGTCCCTCCAGCTATCCTAGCTTGAACCCCGGTGTTAATCACTCTTCCACTGTCCACACCCCCCCCCCCACACCAGACACACCACAAACGGTAGCCTGCCACCACCCAGCAGTTTATCCGCAGAACGGTCTGCTGGGACACCCCACACACACAGATCTCCGTCTGGCAGATCTGTTACCTTTACAATCTGCATGCAATCTGCCCACACTCAGTGCAATTGCATACAGATTGGCAATGAGCTTGACCGAGCATATAAAGGCACTAACATACAATACAATCTAATCTCTCCAATCTAATCTCTCCAGAGATATGAGCCCGAGCGTAAATACACAGAAGTCACTTAATACTTTTAAGATTTAATATCCCGAATGTGGGCGGAGCATAAAATATGTACAAAATATAAAAAGTTACAGAAATACAAAAAATACAAAAAGACACAAATGACTATTCACTATAAAATAAAAAGGGAATAAAACAGAATAAAACTTTACCAAGATCTATCCTGCGAATGGAGCAAGTCAGGGAGAAACAGCAATCCGTTAGTCGATCGACCAGCTCCATATGAATTACAGTGTCCCAATGCCCGGGTACTCAATTTATAGGGAGATGGACGTAGGCGGGACATTAGTCTTCAGCCAATTGACCCTGAGGGGGTGTTCCTGTACCCACCCACAGGATGTTCTGGGTGCTGACCTGCCCAAGTTCAATCAGACCAAGACTGGCTTGAAACACTAAGTCGGGGATTGGATTTCCGACACCAGCGCATCAGCCCGATCGCGACAGTACCAAACACTGTTCGACTGTCACACTCCAGCGCCACCTAACCATTTCCTACATTTTCCTGGAATTCTACCTAACCCACAAATATGTTATATATGTCGGTGTGACCCACAGGGTGCAGCATCAGAAGGGAGTATTTTCATCTCTCTGCAACTAATATTTTAGCTGTTATGAGAGATGAAACATTTCCTTTGATGTATGTATATTCCTTTACAGCCACCAATGTCAGGGAAACAATCTGGCTGGAGCCATTTCCTTCAAACAGATTTCCCCCAGAAGGTGACAAACCGTATTAGCCCCCAGGTGCCACTTCCAGAGGAAGCCAGGCTTTTGAGAAGGTGACAAAATCTTATTAGCACTGACAGTTGTGTTGAAAATACTAGCAGTCAGACATCACTAACCGGATCAATCACTGTTTTTGGTAGAAATGATATTTCTACATGGCAAATAATTTCCTAGCAGGTGTAGTAGAGTCATAGAAATCCAACAGACCCCACAGTCATGACATGCATGCTGCTGATTCTGTGTCATTGAATCACTCATTGAAAGGGGCGTGTTCAAAATAATAGCAGTGTGGAGTTCTATTAGTGAGGTCATTCATTCTTTGAAAAACAGGTGGTAATTATTGCCCTTATTTAAGGAAGGAAGGCAGCAAATGTTGGACATGCTGGTTACAGTGCATTTCTCTCTGAAATTCTGAGGAAAATGGGTCGTTCCAGACATTGTTCAGAAGAACAGCGTACCTTGAGTAAAAAGTTGATTGGAGAGGGGAAAACATATAAAGAAGTGCAGAAAAGGATCGGCTGCTCAGCTAAAATGATCGCAAATGCTTTAAAATGGCAACCAAAACCTGAAAGACGTGGAAGAAAGCGAAAAACTACCATTGGAATGGATAGAAGAATAGCCAAAATGGCGCGGACTCAGCCAACAATCAGCTCCAGGAAGATGAAAGAAGGTGTGACGTTCCCTGTGAGGACTGTTACAATTAGAAGATGCCTATGTGAAGCCAAGCTATCTGCAAGAAGTCCCCGCAAAGTCCCACTGTTGGGAAAAAGACGTGTGCTGAAGAGGTTACAATCTGCCAAAGAGCACATTGACCGGCCTAAAGAGAAATGGCGCAACATTTTGTGGACTGATGAAAGTAAGATTGTTCTTTTTGGGTCTAGTGGGCGGAGACAGTTTGTCAGACGACCCCCAAACACTGAATTCAAGCCACAGTACACTGTGAAGACCGTGAAGCATGGTGGTGCAAGCATCATGATATGGGGATGTTTCTCAT
>NW_028319350.1:0-40000 GCF_062004578.1 Staurois parvus
AAGTCTAACGGAGATCCTGAGAGAAAGAAAGGATGTAGGAAGGAGGGGTATAGATCAGGGGCGGACTGACAACTCATGGGGCCCCCGGGCAATAGGGGATCATGGGGCCCCTGTGTCCTTGCCCAAACTCAAAAAGCCTATGAAAAAGGTACCAGGGGCATCTCATGGGGCCCCCTACTGACCCCGGGCCCTCGGGCAGTGCCCGAGTTTCCAAATGGTCAGTCCTCCCCTGGTATAGATATGGATAGAGAATCATGAGGGAGGATAAAAGAGAAGTAAGAGGATGTGGACAAGGGATGAAGAGGGTGGGAGGGTGGGAAGAAGGGTGGGGAAGGGGAAAATGTGTTGCATTGGTGTTGTATTTGTGATTTACACGTCCGTCTTTTTTTATGTATGAGATGTTCTTTTTTATAATAGAAAAATGTAATAAACAAATACTAAAAAAGAAAAAAAAGAAATGCAGTTGTGGCTACATTGTGCTGCATAGTGGGAGAGTCATCGCCTTTTTGCTCTGTGCACTGCTCTAATATGCGGTCCTTGTACCCGCACAATATGCGGTCCTTGTACCCACACAGTATGCGGTCCTTGTACCCGCACAATATGCGGTCCTTGTACCCGCACAATATGCGGTCCTTGTACCCACACAGTATGCGGACCTTGTACCCGCACAGTATGCGGTCCTTGTACCCGCACAATATGCGGTCCTTGTACCCACACAGTATGCGGTCCTTGTACCCGCACAATATGCGGTCCTTGTACCCGCACTCCTTGTTTACTGCACCATAAGTGACATTCTCCAAGACACACATTCACCTCAGTACAAAGGAATGAAACTCTGCCATTATATGTCTTCTACCGAAGGTATCGACATCAAACCAACTGTCTACTTTAACCACTGCCACCCTGGAGCTAGATCATTTTTCACACAAATGATTATTATTCAGAATTCATACAACGCCAGCAGTTTGCTCAATACAGTACAGTTACAACGTAAATCAATACAAGATGATTAAAAGAGCCCTGCTCATAAGAGCTTACAATCTAGAAGGGATGGGCAAGTGATACAAAAGATATTGACTGTGAATAATGAATTGATGGAAAAAGGTAGAGGTGGATTAGGCTTTCCTGAAGAGATTAACCTTTTAGGAATCCCCTAAAGACAGACAAGAGTAGGTGATAACAGGGACAGATTGTGGTAGCGAGTTTCAGAGGATGGGAGAGGTTCTAAAGAAGTCCTGGAGGCAAGCATGGGAGGAGGTGACAAGGGGGCTTTTAAGAAGAAGGTCTTGAGAAAAAAATGATGGTTTGGATGATAATTTAAGAAGAGGATGGTGATGTAGATAGCTTTGCAAGTGGTTAACATTTTGAATGTTATTGGTTGGAGAATTGGAAGCCAGTGGAGGAGCTGGGAGAGAGGGGTGGTGGACACTTAGCAGTTGGTAAAACGGAGGAGACTGGCAGCAGCATTCATGATAGACTGAAGGATAATCTATGTAGAGGTAAATCAACAAGGATGGGATTGCAATAGTCAAGGCAAGAGATCACAAGGGAGTGAATTAATATCTCTGGTGGTGCCATTGGTTAAGAAGGAACACATTTCGGAAATGTTACACTGGTGAAGTCGGCAAGATATGGACATTAATATGATGTGGAGGAGGGGGGAGAAAGAGGTCTGAGTCCAGGATTACACCTAGCACCCCAGCATGAGAGGAAGAAAGTATAGTTGTGCTAGTAATCTCAGTGGAAACGTCTGGGGAAACAGGGGTGAGGAAATATTATGAGCCCTGTTTTGGAAAGGCTGAGTTTTAGGAAGTGGTGAGACATTCGTACTGATATGTTGGTTAGTAAGTACGTCATGCATGTGGAAACGGAAGGGGTGAGCTGAGGTACAGAGATTTATATTTGGATGTTGTCAGCATAGAGATTGGAAGCCAATGAAAGCTATAAACTGACTAATGAAAAAGGTGTGAATAGAGAATTGAAGGGGTCCAAGGACAAAGCCTTGGGTTGCCTCTAACACAT
Organism: Staurois parvus; assembly: GCF_062004578.1. Classification (NCBI taxonomy): domain Eukaryota; kingdom Metazoa; phylum Chordata; class Amphibia; order Anura; family Ranidae; genus Staurois; species Staurois parvus. The sequence continues at coordinate 2,023 of NW_028319350.1, forward strand.
GTTAAAACAAGAATTACTGGCTATTTTAAAGCAAATCCCCAGAAGATTATATTGTATATTTTTGGAATTCAGAGGTGCTGTATAACAGCATTTTTCAACCTTTTTTCAGACACGACACCCTCCAAAAGTATGCAAAATCTTGAGGCACCCAATCTAAAAATGCAAAAGATGTAAATGTTACTTATTAATGGGATTACCTGTCAGGAATGGACTCAGCACTGGTGGAGGGACTCACCTGCCATGTGGGCTGCAGTACCAGGGCTGACCAGCGGGTGCTCTCAGCAGCCAGAAGCTCGCTCCTGCAATCAGCCAACACCTGAAGCTGATTGCAGGAAGTGTATTTAAGGAATGGCCAGACCTGCAGTCAGTTCCTTGGTGTATGTTTCCCATGAGCCCCTGTACCTGGTATACTGTGTTCCTGCCTATCTGCTTAGTTGCTGACCCTGCTTTGATCTTGACCTCTTCTGACCGTCTCCTGTTGAACCCCTGGCTTGCCTGACCATCCTTCTGCCTGATCCTCTGTACCGCACTGCCTGTGAGTTACTGAACCCGGCTTGTGACCCTGACTATTCTCTGCCTGCTCTTCGGGTACCTCACTGCCCGCACGTTGCTGACCTGGCCTGCCTGACTACGCCTGACGCTACCCAGACGATCCATCCATCCCGCACGGATCCAGCCACTACTGTCCAAACCTGCCAGCCCCTTCACATCAGGCTTTCCCCCGGTACATACCCTCGACGGACCCCTCTACCACAGTTGGGTGCACTCAGGGGCCGTGACCTGGTCTCAGTCCTGCGCCAAGTCCATCCCCACCATCAGGGGCTCTGGTGAAAAGGCAGACTGGGGCTTAGACTCCGCACCCTGGGGAATCCTGTTCTGTGGGTCACTAGAGATCCCGCCGGGCGGTGCCTGACAGTACCTTACGGACCGCCTGACCATTCCACCTCTCCAGCCCTGACTACGCCTGTGTTCCTGAAGCCTGCTACTTCCCTGTATCAGTCCACACATTTCTGGTCACACCCGGATCCCTGACATTACCTGAGCTTAGGACAATGCATACAACCAACCCGATAAAATTAACTTCACATCAGAAGCCCCACTTTACATCAGAGGTCCTCCCATCACATGAGAGGTTCCCCCCATCACATCAGAGGTCCCCCCATCACTTCAGAAGTCCTCCCATCACATCAGAGGTCCTCACATCAGAGGTCCTTCTCATCACATCAGAGGTCCTCACATCAGAGGTCCTCCCATCACATCAGTGCTCCTCCACCTCTTACATTTTGGAAACACATGGTCAATGTTAATCTACCTATGTATAAAGATACCTATGCCAATAGGGGATGACCAAAGAAGTATGATAAAGTATGGTCCAAGTGGTTGGCTGAATCCTATACAGCTGTAATGCTTGATAGATCCTAGAATCTATTCAAGAGTCTTTCTTTTTATGTCCCTTGTAAGTAGGCAAAGAGTATTCTGTTGACTAGGGGGCGCCATCCCATAGTATGAGCTTGGTCTGTTTGTATGTGTCACAAACAGGGGTGGACTGACTATTCAAGCACTCGGGCACTACCCGAGGGCCCGGGGTCAGTAGGTGGACCCATGAGATGCCCCTGGTACCTTTCATTGTCTTTTTCATAGGCTTTTTTGGGTGTGGGCAAGGACACAGGGGCCCCTTGATCCTCTATGGCCTGGGGGCCCCATGAGTTGTCAGTCCACCCCGGGTCACAAATTGGTGCTTGTACGTCCGAGGAGTTCAGGAGTGCAGAATCAGCTCAATGACCCGTGGCCAGCAGCTGAGCTCCAGCTCAGGTGTACAAATCATCTGCAAATTCCATTAAACATCAGGGACTCGTCCACATTGGAAGGAAACGCTCCAATGGTCAGTTCCAGAAACATGGCCTGGATCTGCAGGGATGGGATTATGTTTAAATCCTGGGACAGTCCTATAAAATCTGGGACGGTTGGGGGAGAAATTTCTACATTGTATATTTATCTGATCAGTCATTAATAAAAGGACTTAAAACAATTACCGTATATACTCGAGTATAAGCCGACCCGAATATAAGCCGAGGTACCTAATTTTACCACAAGAAACTGGGAAAAACTATTGACTCGAGTATAAGCCGAGGGTGGGAACACCAGTGGGAAGAATCGTGCCTTATCATTGGTGTCAGTGGGAGGAATAGTGCCCCATCATTGGTGTCAGTGGGAGGAATAGTGCCCCATCATTGGTGTCAGTGGGAGGAATAGTGCCCCATCATTGGTGTCAGTGGGAGGAATAGTGCCCCATCATTGGTATCAGTGGGAGGAATAGTGCCCCATCATTGGTATCAGTGGGAGGAATAGTGCCCCATCATTGGTATCAGTGGGAGGAATAGTGCCCCATCATTGGTGTCAGTGGGAGGAATAGTGCCCCATCATTGGTATCAGTGGGAGGAATAGTGCCCCATCATTGGTGTCAGTGGGAGGAATAGCGCCCCATCATTGGTGTCAGTGGGAGGAATAGTGCCCCATCATTGGTATCAGTGGCAGGAATAGTGCCCCATCATTAGTATCAGTGGGGGGAATAGCACCCCATTATTGGTGTCAGTGGAATAGTGCCCCATCTTTGGTGTCAGTGGGAGGAATAGTGTCCCATCATTGGTGTCAGTGGGAGGAATAGTGTCCCAACATTGGTGTCAGTGGGGGGGTGGAGGAATAGTGCCCCATCGTTGGTGTCAGTGGGGGGGAGGAATAGTATCCCATGATTGGTGTCAGTGGGGGGTGGAATAGTGCTCCATGATTGGTGTCAGTGGGGGGAGGAATAGTGCCCAATCGTTGGTGTCAGTGGGGGGGGAGGAAAAGTGCCCCATCGTTGGTGTCAGTGGGAGGAATAATGCCCCATCATTGGTATCAGTGGGAGGAATAGTGCCCCATCATTGGTATCAGTGGGAGGAATAGTGTCCCATCATTGGTGTCAGTGGGAGGAATAGTGTCCCAACATTGGTGTCAGTGGGGGGGTGGAGGAATAGTGCCCCATCGTTGGTGTCAGTGGGGGGGGAGGAAAAGTGCCCCATCGTTGGTGTCAGTGGGGGGGAGGAATAGTATCCCATGATTGGTGTCAGTGGGGGGTGGAATAGTGCTCCATGATTGGTGTCAGTGGGGGGAGGAATAGTGCCCAATCGTTGGTGTCAGTGGGGGGGGAGGAAAAGTGCCCCATCGTTGGTGTCAGTGGGAGGAATAATGCCCCATCATTGGTATCAGTGACACCAATGATGGGGCACTATTCCTCCCACTGACACTTGCTGACCCCTGTTCCAGTATGGTGCTGCTGCAGCCAGCATATGTGGTTGCAGCAGCACCTAAGCACGGCACACTTACCTGCATCTCCTTCACTCGATTTTCGCGGGGCCGCTCAGCTCCGCCTCCTCGCCGGTGATTGGCCGCCTGTGTGCCTTTCCTGAGCTACAGTTCTGGCGGCCAATCACCGGTGAGAAGGTGGAGCCGAGCAGCCGCGCGAACATCCAGTGGACGAACCGAATGAAGGAGCAGCCGCGCTTCCTGGACTGGATCGTCGTGGGACCGGAGCCAGGTAAGAGACAGCAGCCCCCTGCAGATGTTGACTCGAGTATAAGCCGAGGGGGCCGTTTTTCAGCACAAAAAATGTGCTGAAAAACTCGGCTTATACTCGAGTATATACGGTACCTTTATATACGATCCGGTCTTCTTAGGCTAAGGTTCCACGAATACTGGTTTAAAAATTGTGGCAGAAAGCAGATAAAAAAATCCTTCTGGTTCTGGATTTGAGCTTTCTGGCAGAAAAAATGCTAAACTCTCCTAAACTTGCCTAAATTGTGTACAAAAAACACTATATCAGCGTTTTTTTCTGCCAAGGGACCTGGCGTTTATTTTAAGCCCAGTGTGCATGGACCCTAAAGGCTTGTTCACGCATCAGGTTGACTGAGCCGTGCTTTTACCACCAACTGCTACCCTCTTTAGCCGCAGAGACAGTGGCCGGGAATGTACACATGCCGCGGTGCTTTGCTTCTTACAATTACGCATCCACACATTTGAACTGCAGAGACTGTAACCTAAGAACATTTGATTTTGCCCCATTCGCACAGAACACATTTGCATGCCATCTCGATCGATGAAAATCTATGCAAATTTTTAAAAAATACATCCCATCAAGTTTTAACCCTTTGAGGACCGTAAGATTTTGGAACGCCAAAAGTATCAATTTTTTGTTTTTAAAGTTCGTACACTTCAGTTGCTGTAACTAAGCCATTTCATGAAATAATTGGCAAAAAGCTAGATCCATTTGTTGATAAGAACTAATATTTTGACTCAAACCAAAAAAAGTATTTTAACCTCTTCCCGACCGGCCGTTGTATATAAACGGCCGGACGGTGGCAGTGCAGGGTCGGGTGGCCATTTATGAACGGCCTCCCCGCACCCTGCTTGTGCGCGCTCCCTGGGAGCGCGCAGCACCGCGATCCGGTGCCCGCTGTGTCCTCCGGACACAGTGAAACACCGATCGTCGGACGGGACCTCTGTACGAGGTCCCGATCATGTGATCACTGATTGGCCAATCAGTGATCACATGCAAAGTAGTAAGCAAGATGTCACTTGTGGCATCATTGCTTACTACGTGTGAAATCTGTGAATGATCACAGAGGTCACATGGTACAAGGCTATTCACAACAGCCTTGTACCATGTGACAAGCTGTGACCAATCACAGCTCACTCAGTACTTCTCAATGAGTGCAAGAATGCAGACAGAGAGAAAGAGAAATGATTGCTTTTATATCCTATATGGGTGTAAAAGCAATCAGTGTAAAAAAAAAAAAATCTTCATCACCCCCCATAAGTAGTACAGTGTCACCATGGTGACACTGTACTGCTAGGGTGACAGTATGTAAAAAAAATAAATAAATAAAAAATAATAATATAAAAAAATAAAATAAAAATGTAAAAATAAATGTTTAAAAATTATAATTTTTGGTTATAAACTAATTTGTTTTTGTTTTGTTTTTTTACTAAAAAGATAACGGAATAAATTTTGGCAAAGATTTATGATGAAATATTATTAATTTGCAAAATTTTATAAAAAATTTTATAAAAAAAAAACACTTTTGTTCAAAATTTTTGGACTTTTTCATTTACATAGCAAAAAAAATAAAAATCCCAGCGGTGAATAAATGCCACCAAAATAAAGCTTTATCTGTCTCAACAAAATGGTAAAAAATTAATTTGGGTACAGTGTTGCATGACTGCGCAATTGTCATTCAAAGTGTGATAGCGCTGAAAGCTGAAAATTGCCCTGGACAGGAAGGGGGTGAAAGTGTCCGGTCTGGAAGTGGTTAAGTTCTTAATCAGATGATACAGGCAATTAAAAACATGGGACAAATACATCCCTTGGTCCTCAAAGGGTTTAAAGCCAGTGGATCAGCACAACAGCCATGCAGCCAGTGGCGTATTTAGGTTTTGTGCTGCCCTAGGCAAATTGTCTTCCCCCACGGACAGAGCCTGACATTGGCCAACAACACCCTTGCCCCCCACCCAGGACCCAGGAGAACCTTCTACTTACCCCCCCCCCCCTCCCCCCCGGTGATAGAGAGAGAGACAATCATCTTCACAGCTCCAGACATCCCCAGGAATGAAAGTCAGGCTCTACATACGCGATCAAGCAGCCTGGAGCCTCACTTGGATCCCACCTGGCTCCCATGGCATGCACGTCCCTTCTTCCATCCCTTCTTCCGGGGGGGAGGTGCTGCCCCCCTGAAAAATGCCACCCTAGGCAAGTGCCTTGTTTGCCTTGTGGTAAATACACCCCTGCATGCAGCAGGCATGTTAACAAGGAGGTCGGCAGCGGCATCCCCCTTATCTCTCCCATAAAATGTCTCTACCACAATCTCAGCCCCGCTTGAAGGGTTTAGTAAAGCAATTAAAAAACAAAAACTCGGTTGCGTTTATTTTTTTTTATTAGTAGTAGGAAACACCGACCCTAGAAAAAAGGAAAAAAAAAAAGACGACAGATATATTTATTCTTTTTATTCCTTCTTATGTATATATGGATGCAGTCAGCCTAATTAAATGATGTTATCAGCATGGATAAAATGCCTTTCTCAAAGTGTTTAATCCCGCACAGCACGAGGCAAATGCATTCAATACATATACATCATCTGGTTTCTATATTTTAAAGAGTTAGTTCACCCAAAAGTGTTTTTTTTTTTATTTATAGATGGAGCCTGGTGTCCTACATCAGCCCTTCGCTTTCTTTATGATAGTGTATTCTCACTCTTCTTCTTTTATATTGCAGATAAATTGTGAATTCCATACAGAAGCAACATGCGGTCAACGAGTACTTGATGAAGGAGGGGTGCAGGCTGTCCGACGGCCACAGAATATACAATCAAGCCCCTAGGCATGCAGACTGCTTCTACAAACATTGGTGAAAGAATGGGTCGCTCTCAGGAGCTCAGTGACTCCAAGCGTGGTCCCGTGATAGGTGGCCACCTGGGCAATAAGTCCATCCGTGACATTTCCTGGCTACTAAATATTCCACGCTCAACTGTTAGTGGGATTATAACAAAGTGGAAGCAACTGGGAACAACAGCAACTCAGCCACCAAGTGGTAGGCCACGTCACATGACAGGGCGGGGTCAGCGCATGCTGAAGCGCACAGTGCGCAGAAGTCACCAACTGTCTGCAGAGTCAATAGCTAAAGACCTCCAAACTTGGTGTGGCCTTCAGATGAGCCCAACAACAGTGTGTAGAGAGCTTCATGGAATGGGTTTCCATGGCCGAGCAGCTGCATCCAAGCCTTACATCACCAATGCAAAGCGTCGGATGCCGTGGTGTAAAGCACGCTGCCACTGGACTCTAGAGCAGAGGAGACGTGTTCTCTAGATTGACCAATCACGCTTCTCTGTCTGGCAATCCCATGGACGTGTCTGGGTTTGGTGGTTGCCAGGAGAACGGTACTTGCCTGACTGCATTGTGCCAAGTGTAAAGTTTGGTGGAGGGGGGATTATGGTGTGGGGTTGTTTTTCAGGAGTTGGGCTTGGCCCCCTAGTTCCAGTGAAAGGAACTCTTAAGGTGTCTGCATACCAAGATATCTGGAACAATTTCATGCTCCCAACTTTGTGGGAAGAGTTTGGGGATGGCCCCTTCCTGTTCCAACATGACTGCCCACCAGTGCACAAAGCAAGGTCCATAAAGACATGGAGGAGCCAGTTTGGGGTGGAGGAACTTGACTGTCCTGCACAGAGTCCTGACCTCAACCCCATAGAACACCTTTGGGATGAATTAGAGTGGAGACTGTGAGCCAGGCCTCCTCCCCCGACATCAGTGCCTGACCTGACAAATGTGCTTCTGGAAGAATGGTCCAACCTTCCCATAGACACCCTCCTAAACCTTGTGGACGGCCTTCCCAGAAGAGTTGAAGCTGTTATAGCTGCAAAGGGCGGGGCCAACTCAATATTGAACCCTACAGACTAAGACTGGGGGGCCATTAAGGGTCATGTGCGTGGAAAGGCAGGCCGACCAATACTTTTGGCAATATAGTGTCTGTGTGTATGTATATATATATATATATATATATATATATATATATATATATATATATATATATGTATGTATGTATATATATATGTATGTATAAATATATGTATGTATATACAGTTGCAAGAAAAAGTATGTGAACCCCTTGGGATTACGTGGCGTTTTGGATGAATTGGGCATAAAATGTGCTCTGAACATCATCTAAGTCACAACAATAGAAGAACACAGTCTGCTGAACATAATACTACACAAACATTAGATGTCGCCATGGTTTATTTGCACATAACATGTAAACATTCACAGTGCAGGGAGGAAAAAGTATGTGAGGCCCTAGCTTAATGACTTCTTCCAGAGCTAATTGGAGCCAGGAGTGAGCCAACCTTGACTCCAATCAGTGTGATGATATTGAATGTGTTGCTGACAGCTGTCCTGCCCTTAAAAAACACACCTGTTTTGGGTTTACTGGTTTCAAGAAGCACTGTCTGATGTGAACCATGCCTCACAGAAAAGAGCTCTCAGAAGACCCATGATCAAGAATTGTTGACTTGCATGAAGCTGGAAAGGGTTACAAAAGTATCTCCAAAAGCCTTGATGTTCATGTGTCCGCGGTAAGACAGACTGTCTACAAATGGAGAAAGTTTAGCACTGTTGCTACTCTCCCTAGGCGTGGTCGTCCTGTAAAAATGACTGCAAGAGCACAGCGCAGAATGCTGCATGAGGTAAAGAAGAATCCCAGAGTGTCAGCTAAAGAACTACAGAAATTTCTGGCACATGCTGACATTTTTGTTGACACATCTACAATAAGGAAAACATTAAACAAGAATGGAGTACATGGGAGGACACCACGGAGGAAGCCATTGCTGTCCAAAAAGAATATTGCAACACGTTTGAAGTTTGCAAAAGAGCACCTGGATGTTCCACAGCACTACTGGCAAAATATACTGTGGACAGATGAAACCAAGATTGAGTTGTTTGGGAAGAACACACAACACTATGTGTGGAGAAAAAAAGGCACAGCACACCAACATCAAAACCTCATCCCCACTGTAAAACATGGCAGTGGGAGCATCATGGTTTGGGGCTGCTTTGCTGCCTCAGGGCCTGGACGGATTGTTGTCATTGATGGGAAAATGAATTCCAGAGTTTATCAAGACATTTTGCAGGAAAACGTACGACCATCTGTCCTCCAACTGAAGCTCCACAGAGGATGGGTGATGCAACAGGACAATGACCCAAAGCATACAAGTAATTCAACAAAACAATGGCTGAAACAGCACAGAATACGCCTTCTGGAGTGGCCCAGTCAGAGTCCTGACCTCAACCTGATTGAAATGCTGTGGCATGACCTTAAGAGAGCGATTCACACCAGACATCCCAAGAATATTGCTACACTGAAACAGTTTTGTGAAGAGGAGTGGTCCAAAATTACTCCCGATCGTTGTGCAGGTCTGATCTGCAACTACAGGAAACGTTCGGTTGAGGTTATTGCTACCAAAGGAGGGTCAACCAGTTATTAAGTCCAAAGGTTCACATACTATTTCCTCCCTGCACTTTGAATGTTTACATGTTATGTGCAATTAAACCATGGCAACATCTAACGTTTGTGTAGTATTATGTTCAGCAGACTGTGTTCTTCTATTGTTGTAACTTAGATGACGTTCAGAGCACATTTTATGCCCAATTCATGCAAAACTCCACGTAATCCCAAGGGGTTCACATACTTTTTCTTGCAACTGTATATATGTATGTATAAATATATGTATGTATAAATATATGTATGTATGTATGTATATATATATATATATATATATATATATATATATACACACACACACAGTATTTATTATATATATATTTCTGTGAATTTTAATTTTGTGCTTTTTTTTTATGTAACATCTAATAATTTTAGGCAATTGTTTTGGTTTTAATTGAATGTTGATGGACAGCCACATATCAACCTGCAGACACAGAACCCCCAGAGAGGACAGATCTGCACTAACACGATCAGACAGTTCCCCATCACTGGAACACAGTCCGTTCTTTGGAAATAAATGGAGTTTCCTGGAGGTTATCAGTAAGCGTTGGGGCCCATCATTAAACATCCTCGCTGTAAACATAATGGGAACATCGCCCTGACAGAATGCTGTCAGTACATAGTAATCTGTGACCTGTCTCTACTTCTAGCCTTTCACCAGTTGAAAGATAAGATGTGCAGCAAGATATTGATCCAGCGGCTGGTAAAAATAGCCACCGTCTCTCCTCTAGGTCTTTGCACAGCTTTGGCTGGTTATTCTCTCCGTGTCTCTGTATATTTATATATATTGTACTATGACAAGGGGAAAATTAGTTGCTGGGCTAAAGCTGATATATTTTTTTAATGGCATAAAAAATGAAAAAAAAAAAAAAAAAAAATAACCAGAGGTCTGCTGCAGCCTTATGGACATACACAGCAGGAAAAAGTGCTACTTGCAGCAGATTCTTTAAATAAAGATTCTTAAATATTGAAAAGTTAAATGCATATCTATATGTTCATGTAGGAATGCCTTGCTTCTTCAAAGAAACGCTAAAGCATTGTGCAGCATTGTGTACTGATTCAGTTCCTGCTTGTTAGCTCATCCCCTGGCAGGAGCCCAATTTGTGAGCATTCCTAAGCTCAGGTAGAGCTGGAGCCTCCTGTTGGTCACAACGATATCTTTCACAAGCCACGATTCCCAAAAGCCGCCGGTTTCATTTCAAATGCCATTTTATGCATTGACCAGGGGCGGACTGACAACTCATGGGGTCCCGGGGCAATAGGGAATCATGGGGCTCCTGTGTTCTTGCCCAAGCTCAATGATACCACAAAGCTCTAATTCCCTCCCTGGTTATCTCTCATCTCGACTACTGCAACTCCCTCCTCATTGGCTTACCTTTACATAAGCTATTCCCCCCTCCAGTCCATCACGAATGCTGCTGCCAGACTCATCCACCTTACCAACCGTTCAGTGTCTGCTACCCCTCTCTGCCAATCCCTCCACTGGTCTCCATTCAGTGTCCTCCATCCCTCTCTGCCAATCCCTCCACTGGCCTCCATTCAGTGTCCTCCACCCCTCTCTGCCAGTCCCTCCACTGGCTTCCATTCAGTGTCCTCCACCCCTCTCTGCCAATCCCTCCACTGGCTTCCATTCAGTGTTCTCCACCCCTCTCTGCCAATCCATCCACTGGCCTCCACTCAGTGTCCTCCACCCTCTCTGCCAATCCCTCCACTGGCTTCCATTGAGTGTCCTCCATCCCTCTCTGCCGATCCCTCCACTGGCCTACATTCAGTGTCCTCTATCCCTCTGTGCAAATCCCTCCAATGGCCTCCATTCAATGCCCTCCATCCCTCTGTGCAAATCCCTCCAATGGCCTCCATTCAATGCCCTCCACCCCTCTCTGCCAATCCCTCTACTGGCCTCCATTCAGTGTCCTTCACCCCTCTCTGCCAATCCCTCCACTGGCCTCCATTCAGTGTCCTCCACCCCTCTCTGCCAACCCTTCCACTGGCTTCCATTCAGTGTCCTCCACCCCTCTCTGCCAATCTCTCCACTGGCCTCCATTCAGTGTCCTCCACCCCTCTCTGCCAACCCTTCCACTGGCTTCCATTCAGTGTCCTCCATCCCTCTCTGCCAATCTCTCCACTGGCCTCCATTCAGTGTCCTCCATCCCTCTCTGCCAATCCCTCCACTGGCTTCCACTCGCCCAATAAATAAAATTCAAAATACCAACAACTTACAAAGCCATCCACATTCTGCCCCCAGCTACATCACCAACCTGGTCTCAAAATATCAACCAAACCGCTCTCCTTGATCCTCCCAAGACCTTCTGCTCTCTAGTTCCCGTGTCACCTCCTCCCATGCATGCCTCCAGGACTTCTCCCGAGCGTCTCCCATCCTATGGAACTCAATACCCCTATCTGTCCGGCTGTCTCCTAATCTATCCACATTTAGACGATCCCTGAAAACCACAAAATGATACTGGGTGGGTAGGGGGTGGAACTAAGGGACCGTACTCAGAGGTGGGTGGAGAGCAGGGGACAAGGAATGGCTTGGAAGGGGGGAGTTGCTGCACCTATTCTCTGAGAAAAAAAGCTCTGGATTGGAAAAAGCAGAGATTGTGATGTCACCACTCTCCACCTCATCCAGTCAGTGAATAGTTTGCATTCATTGAGAAAATGCAAAGTGTCCTCTGAATGGTGCCTGTGCCAAATGGGTGACCTCCTGTGTTCAGTAGTTAGCAGGACAGCCACTGTGCATAGGACCAAGAAGCTGGTGGAGATTATAGGAGTAGCCGTGTCATTTTCAGTGATTTTCAGCTTTCAGGGACATCGTCCTGGTATGGTATATACAGTTGTGTTCAAAATAATAGCAGTGTGTTGAAAAAAGTGAATAAAGCTGAAAATCCTTCTAATAGCTTTTATTTCCATCCACACAAATGCATTGGGAACACGACACATTCTATTCCAAATCACAACATGAAGAAAAATACATCAAATTTGTGTTGTTCCTCTAAAAAAATGGAAGAAAAGTGAATATTAGACGGTTCAAAAAAAATCGCAGTGTTTGTATTCTTCTTTACAAACTCAAACATTCACTATATAAACTGAGAAATGTTTGAAGATTTTGCTTTCCTTTGAATGACTTCATGAATATTTGGTTGTAGTCGCACTGTTTCTGAGAACTGCTGTACATCTGTGTTGCATGGAGTCACCCAACTTCTGGCCCCTGTGATCAGGTATTCCAGCCCAGGATGATTGGACCACATTCCACAGTTCTTCTCTATTTCTTGGTTTTGCCTCAGAAACGGCATTTGTGATGTCACCCCACAAGTTTTCTATTGGATTAGGATCCGGGGATTGGGCTGGCCACTCCATAACGTCCATCTTGTTGGTCTGGAACCAAGATGTTGCACGTTTACTGGTGTGTTTGGGGTCGTTGCCTTGTTGGAACACCCATTTCAAGGGCATTTCCTCTTCAGCATAAGGCAGCATGACCTCTTCAAGTATTCTGATGTATTCAAACGGATCCATGATCCCTGGTATGCGATAAATAGGCCCAACACCGTAGTATGAGAAACATCCCCATATCATGATGCTTGCACCACCATGCTTCACGGTCTTCACAGTGTACTGTGACTTGAATTCAGTGTTTGGGGGTCGTCTGACAAACTGTCTCCGGCCACTAGACCCAAAAAGAACAATCTTACATTCATCAGTCCACAAAATGTTGCGCCATTTCTCTTTAGGCCGGTCAATGTGCTCTTTGGCAGATTGTAACCTCTTCAGCACACGTCTTTTTTCCAACAGTGGGACTTTGCGGGGACTTCTTGCAGATAGCTTGGCTTCACATAGGCGTCTTCTAATTGTAACAGTCCTCACAGGGAACGTCACACCTTCTTTCATCTTCCTGGAGCTGATTGTTGGCTGAGTCCGCACCATTTTGGCTATTCTTCTATCCATTCCAATGGTAGTTTTTCGCTTTCTTCCACGTCTTTCAGGTTTTGGTTGCCATTTTAAAGCATTTGCCATCATTTTAGCTGAGCAGCCGATCATTTTCTGCACTTCTTTATATGTTTTCCCCTCTCCAATCAACTTTTTAATCAAGGTACGCTGTTCTTCTGAACAATGTCTGGAACGACCCATTTTCCTCAGAATTTCAGAGAGAAATGCACTGTAACCAGCATGTACAACATTTGCTGCCTTCCTGCCTTAAATAAGGGCAATAATTGCCACCTGTTTTTCAAAGAATGAATGACCTCACTAATAGAACTCCACACTGCTATTATATTGAACATGCCCCTTTCAATGAGTGATTCAATGACACAGAATCAGCAGCATGCATGTCATGACTGTTGGGTCTGTTGGATTTCTATTACTCTACTACACCTGCTAGTAAATTATTTGCCATGTAGAAATATCATTTCCACCAAAAACAGTGATTGATCCGGTTAGTGATGTCTGACTGCTATTATTTTGAACACAACTGTACATAGGATTATTGGTCAGGCTGGACCAATTTAACTATGTATAGCAGATCTACACCTCGAATTCTGTAAAGCAGAACTAAACTCTTTTAATCAACATGAGCTATCATTAATCCACATGCCGCTAGCATCAGTAAATAGATAGGAAGGTGTATCATATTTACTTGTTTACATTTTTTTTAAATTATTATTTTCATTTTTTCAGTTGCTTCCTGTTTTCTGGCCTAGGCCAAACTAATATTATACATCCCAGGAGTCTTCATAGGAGGAGGGGCTTGCTCAGGTAAGCACACCCTCCTGCCTGCTTGCCTTAACTAAGGGTAGATGGATTCCAGGAAGTGTATGCCCCATGAATGAATCATCTGCCCTTCTTAAAAATGGCCACAGCTAGTAATGCTAGGGAGGTGGTTTTCAAAGTGATTTCTCAAGAAAATGATGGAGACATGGATGGGGGGGGTTTGCTCTGAATTTTAAAAATGAATTAAATAGCATTTTCAGCTTGCGGTGCTCAGATACAGGTCAGTTCTTTATTTTACCCATGTGACTGCAACTTTCAACTTTGGTTGAACTCAACTGAGAATAGCTGTCGCTTTTTACAACAATCAGTATTCCTACCCCGATGTAATAGATTCTGGAATTGAGCCTGTTGTCTCTTGGGCTGTTCTGAACAGAAACTCTGCTCCGCCACCAGCCACGGGTCTCCTTCCAGGTTGAAGGACGGCCAGCGTTGTTCAAGTGAGCGCGCTCTCAGAACACAGAAGTGCGAAGACGGCTCAATCATAGATGTGACGGCTCGGCATTAACCTCTTCCCGTCCACCCATAGACGCCGGATGGGAAGCTTTGCCAATGCCGGCTAATGTACCTGTAGGTTAGCCCACATTGGTGGCTCCTGAGCAGCTCACGGAGCGCATGGTTCCTGGCGATCGGTATATCGCCCAGACACAGCGGATCACATTACTGTCATGTCCGGGTGATTACATGGTGTGGTACCAATCACAGCAATCACATAGTAAACAATGCAAAATTAAACTACAGATCGCATCTCTTTACTCTCATTGTGAGAGAAGAGAGAAGCGATGCGGCAGTCTGTGAGTGTACAGCAGCTTGTCACAGTGCATGTCCGCTCAGAGACTACAGTGCCAGCCAGCCCAGTGTCCCTGATCACTGTCACCTGTCCCAGAGCTCACAAAAATACCGCCATACTCCATACCCGCACCCTGATCACCGTCATATGCCACATCAGCATCCTGATCACCCTCATACCCCATACCAGCACCCTGATCACCGCCATACCCCATACCAACATCCTGATCACCACCATATGCCATACCAGCACCCTGATCACCACCATATGCCATACCAGCACCCTGATCACCTCCATATCCCATACCAGCACCCTGATCACTCTCATATCCCATACCAGCACCCTGATCACCACCATATGCCATACCAGCACCCTGATCACCTCCATATGCCATACCAGCACCCTGATCACCACCATATGCCACACCAGCACCCTGATCACCGCCATACCCCATACCAGCACCCTGATCACCGCCATAGCCCATACCAGCACCCTGATCACCACCATATGCCATACCAGCACCCTGATCACCTCCATATCCCATACCAGCACCCTGATCACTGTCATATCCCATACCAGCACCCTGATCACTGTCATATCCCATACCAGCACCCTGATCACCACCATATGCCATACCAGCACCCTGATCACTGTCATATCCCATACCAGCACCCTGATCACCACCATATGCCATACCAGCACCCTGATCACCACCATATGCCATACCAGCACCGTGATCACTGTCATATGCCATACCAGCACCCTGATTACCACCATATCCTATACCAGCATCCTGATCACCATCATACCCCATACCAGCATCCTGAACACTGCCATACCCCATACCAGCATCCTGATCACCATCATACCCCATACCAGCATCCTGAACACTGCCATACCCCATACTAGCATCCTGATCACCGTCATATGCCATATCAGCATCCTGATCACCACCATACCCCATACCAGCATCCTGATCACCACCATACCCCATACCAGCATCCTGATCACCACCATACCCCATACCAGCATCCTGATCACCACCATACCCCATACCAGCATCCTGATTTACCGCCGTACCAGCATCCTGATTTACCGCCGTACCCCATACCAGCATCCTGATCACCGCCATACCACATACCAGCACCCTGATCACCATCATATGCCATACCAGCATCCTGATCACCGCCATACCAGCATCCTGATCATCACCATATCCTATACCAGCATCCTGATCACCGCCATACTCCATACCAGCATCCTGATCACCGCCATACACCATACCAGCATCTCGATCACCACCATATCCTAATCCAGCATACTTTTCACCACCGTACTCCATACCAGCGTCCTGATCACCGCCATACCAGCATCCTGATCACCGTCATACCAGCATCCTGATCACCGCCATACCAGCATCCTGATCACCGCCATACCAACACCCTGATCACCCCATACGCCATACCAGAACCCTGATCACCACCATACGCCATACCAGCATTCTAATCACCGCCATAACCCATACCAGCATCCTGATCACCACCATATCCTGTACCAGCATCCTGATCACCATCAAACCCCATACCAGCATCCTGATCATTGTCATACCCCATATCAGCATCCTGATCACCACCATATCCTGTACCAACACCCTGATCACCGCCATACACCATACCAACACCCTGATCAACATTACCCCGTTCCAGCACCCTGATCACTGCCATACACCATACCAGCACCCTGATCAACCATGTCCCATATCAGCGTCCTTATCACCACCATACCTCATTCTAATGTCCTGATCACCTCCATACAGGGGTGGACTGACAACTCATGGGGCCCCTGGGCAATAGGGGATCATGGGGCCCCTGTGTCCTTGCCCAAACTCAAAAAAGCCTATGAAAAAGGTACCAGGGGCATCTCATGGGGCCCCCTACTGAGCCCGGGCCCTCGGGCAGTGCCCAAGTTTCCAAATGGCCCCATGATCCCCTATTGCCCGGGGGCCCCATGAGTTGTCAGTCCCCCACGGGGCAGAGACAAGGGGTGACTCAGAAAAGGGGAGTTCCTGCACCTATTCTCTGAGAAAACCCCGGTACCAGCATGTTTACTAAGGGAAGCTGGCTGTAACTCCTTGAGTCTTCACAGCCGGATTCCAACTACAAATGCTTGAGCAGGAATGGTCCCGCAGCCTCCTGGGACCTGTGATGGGTCTCAGAAGGTTGCTGGCATGTATATAGTCAGTGGTTAAAGAGTTGTAAAAGTGGTAGTTTTTTTTTTTATTTACTTATATGTAATTCCATCGGTATAATTTTTCAGGTCAAAAGAAAAGAGAAAAGACAGAAGAGCACACCTGGAGGGAGCTGTCTTGAATTGGTTAGATTGTGGAAAAAAAGCCCTGGTTAAGAATATGAATACGATGTCCATGACCACATGCAGGGCTGATGTTAGAAACTACAGGGCCCCATACAGCAAACCTAACAGGCCCCCCCCCCCCCCCAAAAAAAAAAAATTACAGTTCAGTATGTTTCAGTTATGAATGAACAAGTGAGTGAGTAATCAGTACCAAACATTTATTGTGTTCATCATCCTGAAGGATCCTATTGTGTGCTTGCAGTTACCGGTGGGAGGGAGAGGAGGGAACTCAGGTGCGCTGGAGGGGGGGCACACACAAAGGGGTCTGGGCAACATGGGGAACCGTATGGTGCACAGGGAGGATAATGGGTGCAATGGAGGGGCAATCACTGGAATCAATCCCCTTTCTGCAGCAGCTGAACACCAGCGGAAGGGGGAGGAGGAAAAGAAGCCTGATTTCAGCTGCTGCAGAGAGAACCATACAGGGGATCGGTTCCAGTAAATGCATCACCCTCCCTACGCACATCTGATTTACCCAGCTCTCGGAGCTCCCCTGCTGGCCTGGGCCTTGTACAGGAGGACTGGTGGTACCCCCTTATCCACGGACCTGACCACATGCCTCTAAGGCCTCACACAGAAATTTGTTTCGTCCCCTGGATGCCTTTGCTCTAGGGGAGTAGTGTGAAAAAAAACATACCTAAAGCTGCATTTTGCAAACGTGTTTAGGCATGTCAAGAGTTTTAATGTTCATTCATTCCATTGGTCAAAATATGAATTTATTCTGGTCTCAAGTGGTAAACATGCCTAGCGTTTAGGTGCATTCAGTGTTTTTTTTCCACCCAAATGCTCCTTTTCCAAACCCGCAAGTGATGGTTTTTATTTTTCCTGGTGCTAAACGCTCCTCTTCTAATACGCCTGTAAACGGCTAGGTGTGCACGGACACATAGGCCAACATAGACGGGCATTTAAAGGCAGAAAAGAATAACATGAAATACCTGGAAAAGTCGTGTTTTTGATGCCCATTGTGCATGAGCCCTAAGACCAATTATACTGGCTGATACATTGTTGCAACCTGTTTTCTTAAGAAATAATGTTGTCAGCTCTTCTTTTCAATAAGCATTCCATCTCAGAGACCCTCTGCAGTTTGAATTGAATCAATTTCTCTACAAAACAATTCCCATTCATTTGTTTCTCTGGATATGGAAAGCTTGTATGTAAGTATTCCCCATGAGCAGAGGATCACATCTGTAGAGCATCATTTGGGTGCATTTATCTCTGTGTGGCTGCAACAAAAACGTCTGTCTTTCCCTTAATAAAATGAAAATTGATACTTTGTATCCTCATGGGAGACAGCTAGGGGTTAAACATAGCTTCTGGACAGTATGGTCACCTGCTGACTTGGCACCTTCCACAGGCAGCTGAACACTGCCTATGATGACATGTTTGCGAGTGACCTAGTTTGAAGAGGATATATACTCTGCAATGTATTGTATCAATTATGGCGTAGTACATATCATGGCTCCCAAAAGAGTTGTAATTCTGTTCATCCAGTCCTGGTATTTACACAGCTCTGAGACATAGAACAGCCCCGTTTGCAGGGCAGGAAACTGGATTTTTCTTTGCTACAGGTTAAGTAACACTTAAAATGTTGCTAAACCCACAACAGTAAAATCAGCCTGTATGTGCAGTAAAGCATGCTTGTAATACCCACTGTGGAACCTAAGGAGGTAATCCTCTGCATTGTGTAAAAATGCTGTTTGATCCTGTCTCCTATGATCCTCCCCTTCTTATCACCTGATAAGACATATCATGCAGAGACACTTTGCACATGCTCAGTTTGGTGTGTATTGCTATAGAGATTTTTCTTTTTCTTGGGAGAATGCATGTGACCAGCACAGAGCCAATGAGCAGGGGTTCTGCATCCTCCTAGAGCAGAATGAAAACTCCTCCTACAAGCTTTAACCAGTCCTCTGCTGAGGACTGATAGAAGTTACAGGACTGTTATATACTGCTGATTAGAAAAGGTATTTAGCAGGTTATATTTGTTAAAATAATTTGCATTTCCATGTTCTGTGTACTGCGTGAGACCAGATATAGTGAATGCAGGGTCCAGGGAGACCAGATATAGTGAATGCAGGGTCCAGGGAGAGTGGATATAGTGAATGCAGGGTCCGGGGAGAGTGGATATAGTGAATGCAGGGTCCGGGGAGACCGGATATAGTGAATGCAGGGTCCGGGGAGACCAGATATAGTGAATGCAGGGTCCAGGGAGACCAGATATAGTGAATGCAGGGTTCAGGGAGACTGGATATAGTTCATGCGGGGTCCGGGGACAGCAGATATAGTGAATGCGGGGTCCGGGGAGACCAGATATAGTGAATGCGGGGTCCGTGGAGACCGGATATAGTGAATGCAGGGTCCGGGGAGACCAGATATAGTGAATGCAGGGTCCGGGGAGACCAGATATAGTGAATGCAGGGTCCAGGGAGACCAGATATAGTGAATGCAGGGTCCAGGGAGAGTGGATATAGTGAATGCAGGGTCCGGGGAGAGTGGATATAGTGAATGCAGGGTCCGGGGAGACCGGATATAGTGAATGCAGGGTCCGGGGAGACTGGATATAGTGAATGCAGGGTCCAGGGAGACCAGATATAGTGAATGCAGGGTCCAGGGAGACCAGATATAGTGAATGCAGGGTCCAGGGAGACCGGATATAGTGAATGCAGGGTCCGGGGAGACCGGATATAGTGAATGCGGGGTCCGTGGAGACCAGATATAGTGAATGCAGGGTCCGGGGAGACCAGATATAGTGAATGCAGGGTCCGGGGAGACCAGATATAGTGAATGCAGGGTCTGGGGAGACCAGATATAGTGAATGCAGGGTCCGGGGAGAGCGGATATAGTGAATGCAGGGTCCGTGGAGACCAGATATAGTGAATGCAGGGTCCGGGGAGACCAGATATAGTGAATGCAGGGTCCGGGGAGACCAGATATAGTGAATGCAGGGTCCGGGGAGACCAGATATAGTGAATGCGGGGTCCGGGGAGACCAGATATAGTGAATGCTGAGTCCGGGGAGACCGGATATAGTGAATGCAGGGTCTGGGGAGAGCAGATATAGTGAATGCGGGGTCCGGGGAGACCAGATATAGTGAATGCAGGGTCCGGGGAGATCGGATATAGTGAATGCAGGGTCTGGGGAGACCAGATATAGTGAATGCAGGGTCTGGGGAGACCAGATATAGTGAATGCAGGGTCCTGGGAGACCGGATATAGTGAATGCAGGGCCGGGGAGAGCGGATATAGTGAATGCAGGGTCCTGGGTTTAGTAACACTTTAAAGTGGTTGTAACTCCTTACATATACCCAGTGATGTGACTGGCTTCAGGTGATACATAGAGATTAAAGAAAACCTATATACGTTGTAACTGTTTATCTGTAGACCTGTCTTCTCTACCGCTGTTCAAAGTACAGAATTTATACAGCTTGTCTGAGCTTTCAAAAACAGGGCGGCAGAAAGCTTAAGTTACACTCAGTGAAGAGAGCTCTGAAAGCTGATTGGAGAGAACGGACACCCCCTCCACATGGCACACAGGAACAACGCTGGGGCTGTCAATCACAGGCTGTGTGCTGGAGTTCCCTCCCCGTCACCTGAAAACTTGTCAGACGACTTGTGAAGAGAACACAGGAACAAAGCATCATAGAGATATGACACTTAGGGATCTGGATTGGTACAAGTACACATTATAGCGGAATATGCTTTGATCATATTTCATGTCTGAAGTTTACAACCACTTTAAAGGTCTTGTCCCTCCTCCAGCCTGTGATTGGACAGTAAAAGAAGAAGCAACAGACCAATGATGTATTACACATGATTGAGTTGCATGGATTTGTGTCTTATATCTTCCCGGAGTTCAGTTGTAGGATATACTATATAGATAATTCCTGACCAGGGGCGCACTGACCATTCGAGCACTTGGGCACAGTAGGGGGCCCCATGAAATGCCCCTGGTACCTTTTTATAGGCTTTGAGTGTGGGCAAGGACACAGGGGCCCCATGATCCCCTTTTTCCCGGGGGTCCCATGAGTTGTCAGTCCGCCCCTGTTCCTGACTGGGATGCGATTTACGTAAAAGGGGAGCTTTGCGGCTATATGTGCTAGTTCAGTTGTTCTCAACCACAAGGCCATGGCCCCCTGCCAGTCTGCAGCCTCCTCTGTTCTAAGCCTCCAGCCAGATCCCTTAACCTCCCATAGTGCCCCCCCAACCTCCCCTAGTAGACTACGATAACCCAAGAGACCTCAGCTTTCACAGTTCTCCCAAACTCCCACAGTGCCAACCAGGCTGATGCAGAATTTCCAGCCTTCCATAGTGCTCCTTAAGCTCCAACTATGTTCCACAGTGCCCCTCAATCTCCCACAGTGCTCCCTAGCCCCCTCCAGAAACCTCAGGGCCACCGAGTCTACTGCAGAGTTCCCCAACCCCCTCCACAGCCCCCATCTAACTCACAGTGACATCCAGTCCCACCCAAAGCCTTTCAATAAATGTTTCTCAAACCCATAAACTTTATCCGTTACCGTTCAAAGTTTTGGAAGAATTTACCGGGCCCTGGTCTCAAAAAGATTGGGAAATGCTTGTAAGGAGGGTGAGAAGTGCTAGTCAGCTTCTGCCCAGCAGGGAGGAAAAGGGTTAACTCATTTTTTAATTATTATTAAATTATACAGGATTTATATGGTGCCTACAGTTTACGCAGCGCTGTACAATTACAATACAGTTTAATACATATAAGGAATAGGAAGGTTCTGCTCATGGAGCTTACACTCTAAAGGGAGGGGGGAGGTGGTACAGAAAGGTGATAGCTGCAGGAGATGATCTGATGGAGGTGACTCAAGTACAATTCTTAGGTAAAGGTGGAGTAGGCTTCCCTGAATAACTTCGTTTTCAAGGACTGCCGACAGGGTAGTAGCTGACCAGACATACTGGGGCAGGGAGTTCCAGAGGATGGGAGAGGCTCTGGAGAAGTCCTGCAGGCGAGTGTGGGAGGAGGTAACAAGGGAACTGAAGAGCAGAAGGTCTTGGGAGGAGCAGAGAGGAACGGTTTCCCAGGTCTCTGTTTTTGGTGGGGCTGCTGCTGAGCTCTGCTCCCCCTCCCTGTGCATATAAAATAAGGAGAGAGCTCAGCCCAGATGAGTTCCAAAACCATTAACCGCGACCAGACCCACGTGATGGAGACCCTAGGGACCCAGCTGTATGGAACAGAAGAGTTAACACAGAGCACACGAGGTCCACATAGGGCCCGTTCTGTCACTGGGAGATGGGTGGTAGAGTCTAGCTGGACTGGTGGAACAGGATACGTCAATGTGGTGCCTCCTTCAAAATGTTGCATCCTGAACAGGTGCCTGTATCGTGGGACCTGGGATTCCTCTGTACACAGCAAAGGGAGTGAAAGGCCCCTTGTACACCAGGCGAGACAGCCCCGCCAACATGGCTGTGCTTGTTTATCTGTTGGGCAACTATATGAGATAAGTGGACCTTCCCTTTTGGATTTGGTAGTATTCTGATGTCCATCAGGAAGACAGAGAATAATTTGTAACCAGGATTGTCTAAACAAAGTGTATCTAAAGCCAAAACGTTTACTTTTTTGGTTTTGTAGTTAGAACAGGTTTTATTGCTGTCTGCACCCCCATCAGGGAGATCCTCCTCTACTGTCCTTTGATGGTGGGCAACCCTGAAAGCTGCGAGGACGTTTTCCTCAGGTTATGATGTGAATAAGGCTTGGTGACATAGGCCAAGGGGTCTTTCCTTCAAGCTCTGGGCTCATAGGAAGTGGGTCTGTGTTGTTTGAAAGGACTATAATCATTATTATGAATTAGATGAGCATTAGACCAGGGAAGGATGAGTGACAGTGGGCAAGGTAAAGTGGCCAGGAAAGGGATGGATATCACTTGGGAAGTGAGATGGCTGGGGCTGAATGGATATCAGTGGGGTGATAAGGTAACCAGAAAGGGTGTGTGTCAGTGGGGTTGGTGAAGCAGCCAAGGGAGGGATGGATATTAGTAGGGTGATGGTGGGGTAGGTAAAAAATGTGTTAGTGGGAGAGGTGAGGTAGCCAGGGAAGACATTGTTATTAGCTGGGCGGTGAGGTGGTCAGGAATGAATGGATGTCAGGAAGGGAAGCTATGGCTGCTGAGGAGGAATATGTGTCAATAGAGATGAGGAAGTGGCTTTGGAAGATGGAAGTCAATGACGTTCTTGGTAAAGTGGAGTAAAGTGGATGGAGAGGGATGAGTCTCAGTTGGGAGTGAGGAGACTGAGAAAAAATATGCATCAATGGAGAGGGGTGAGGTTTACTGGGGAAAGGATGAAAGTCAGTGGGGGTATGGGTGGGGGTGGAATAAGGCAGATGGGGAGGGATGGATGCCGTGACAGCAAGAAGGTGAGGTGTTTGTGAGGATGGGTGTCAGCGGGGTTGTGAAGCAGCCATCAGAGATATGGTTACCAGCAGGGTGGTGAGGAGGTGGGGGAGAGATGTGTGCCATTGGGGGGGGGGGTAAGTTTGTTAACAGGGTGTTGAGTTTGCTTGGGGATAGGGTAGGTGGGTGGCCAAGAAAGACACTGAGTGGATGGGGGAAAATAAGATATCAAGCAGATAGATGCCTGTGGAAAGTTAAGTGGCTGAGGAGGGATTTGTGTCAATGGTGGTGGGTGAGGTTGCCGGGGGAGGGATGAATGTCAACAGGGGGTAAAATGAGGCAGATGGTGAGGTTGTTGGGAAGCAATTGATTTAAGTTAGGGGTGAGGAGGCCGGGGAGGGATTGATGTCAGTGGGGAGTGAGGTGGTTGGGGAGGGATGGGTATCGGGGGGGGGGGGGGGTGGTAAAGTGGTTGGGGAGGGATTGATGTCAGTAGAGGGTGAGGAGTTTGGGGAGGGATTGATGTCAGTAGAGGGTGAGGTGTCTGGGGAGGGATTGATGTCAGTAGAGGGTGAGGTGTTTCGGAACGGATTGAAATCAATAGAGGGTGAAGTGGTTGGAGAGGGATTAATGTCAGAAGAGGGTGAGGTGTTTGGGGAGGGATTGATGTCAGTGGGGGGGATGGCGAAGTGGTCAGTGAAGGATTGATATCAGCTGGGATGAGGTGGCCAGGGAAGGATTGATATCAGCTGGGATGAGGTGGCCAGGGAAGGATTGATATCAGCTGGGATGAGGTGGCCAGGGAAGGATTGATATCAGCCGGGGAAGAGGTGGTCAGGGAAGGATTGATATCAGCCGGGGAAGAGGTGGTCAGGGAAGGATTGATATCAGCCGGGGAAGAGGTGGTCAGGGAAGGATTGATATCAGCCGGGGAAGAGGTGGTCAGGGAAGGATTGATATCAGCCGGGGAAGAGGTGGTAAGGGAAGGATTGATATCAGCCGGGGAAGAGGTGGTCAGGGAAGGATTGATATCAGCCGGGGAAGAGGTGGTCAGGGAAGGATTGATATCAGCCGGGGATGAAGTGGTCAGGGAAGGATTGACATCAGCCGGGGATGAGGTGGTCAGGGAAGGATTGACATCAGCCGGGGATGAGGTGGTCAGGGAAGGATTGACATCAGCTGGGGATGAGGTGGTCAGGGAAGGATTGATGACAGGGGGTGAGGTGCCTGGAGAGGGATGGATATCAGCATGGGGTTAGGTGGTTGGATGTAAGCGAACCCTAAAGCGAGGCTGTAGGAACAACGTGATTCATGCTGTGTTGGATGACATGAATGTGGGCTAGGACTTATGGGAGTACAGATGTGAGATGGGGAACTGAATAATCACCTAAATGTTGTCATTTGCATGCAGTATGTACCAAAAGGTATAGTTCCCCAAGGCACGAGTGTGTTTAATAGCAGAAAATAGGTCCATATCTATATATCTAGTTCACCCGATTAGCTAGTAGTGACCACATATATCAAACAGAGAAAAGGAAACAACTGCTGAAGAAGAAAGCAGATTGGGAATTACCAACCAAGGAACCACAATTAATGACAAAGAGCCTTCTAGATCTGGCCTAGTTTCTATCGGTTAGCAATACACATCAGGATGGCTAGTTGCACTCAGTTTGTGGATATTTTAAAAGTAACACTTCAAATCTACATTAAAAAAATCCAACATCTAAATATACAGCAAGCCTTAATTTTTTTTTTTTTCAAAAAAGCTCCAACTTATTAAATCAAAAAGACATGAGCTCCAGTCAGTGACATTGTCTAGGCTGAGATGATGTCGTAAGTCTGCTGCAGGCAGAAGGAAGCCTTTCCTCAGTCTCAACACCCAGCCCCACCCCCAGTGATCAGACTATAACATGGTAACTTTGTAGCAAGTCACAGTCAAGGTGAGAGATTGCAGCACGGGCTGATCTGGATTAATACTACTTTGTATTCAGATGCCAAACCAGCCGCTGACAAGACCCGGGATTGTAGTCACATTGGAAGAAATACTATTAAGGTCTAGTTTTCAATCAAGCCCTGATGGAGTAAGCATTTTTGGACCCCCCCCCAAAACGTGTTGGCTACTCTTTGGATTGTCCCCCTGACTTTTATTGGAATACATCCATATCTGGACCTATTAACAGTGATGTGGTGCTTTCATTTCCATTTTTGTTACATTATACTACAAACTAAGAAGACCATGAAAATCCGCTGTGGTGTAGAAAGTGCCTTTCCTGGAACCAGATCATTTACATCAATATCAACACTTTAAGATAACAATACCAATAAGATAACCCTACCTGTCCAGAGCGATTTGAGCTATTTTTGCACTTTCTTCAGCTGCCACTAAGCTGGCATCCCGGTACAAGAAGTAAATGGTGACCTTGGAAGATGCTTGAGCATAGATGGTGCCGTTCTTCTGGAGAGAAAAGGCATTGTAAGGGGAGAGTACTGTGATCTCAGTGACAGACAAGTCGCATCCTCCCACATGGAAGAAAAATATATTTGAAATAGATTTTAAAAATATTCATCCCAAATATATTGCCATATATTTGAAATGCTACAATTTTGTGCAATATTCAATATATTTCAAAATATATTTCAATAAATATATATATACATATATATACACACACATTGCATGTTGAAATGCGTTTTTATTACAAAATATATGAAAAATATTTTTTAAAATACATTTCAAATTTACTGTATGTCTTTAACCCTTTCCCGCCGACGCCTCCCGGCCCTTTAAGAGTTTCAGACGCCGGGAGGCGGGGCGGGTGGGGTGTGGTTTAGGGATCATGTGACGCGTCGTCACGGCGGTCACATGATCGGGAAAGGTCCTGGTCAAAAGAGCGGACCGGGACCTTTCTGCGAGTACCGCACATGTGTGCTGGGAGCGCGCAGGGTGCGCAATCTCAGCACATATGTTTTTTGTTGCATGAACGCAAATGTGCGGCCGCTCGGCGTCTAGGCGTAAAGGGGTTAAAAATACAAATCTACATTTTTGTAATGCATTTACAAATATATATTAAAATTACTTTATATAAAAAAAAATCTGAATAATAGATTTGTATTTTTAAAGACATACAGTATATTTGAAATGTATTTTTAAAAATATTTTTCATATATTTTGTAATAAAGACGCATTTCAACATGCAATATATATATATATGTTTATATTTATTGAAATATATTTTGAAATATATTGAATACAGCCAAAATTGTAGCATTTCAAATATATGGCAATATATTTGGGAAGAATATTTTTTAAATATATTTTTCTTCCATATGGGCTAACACATTACTTAGCATGCCTGTACCCAATCTAAGAATACACTGATTACCAAAACATTCTGATCGTGACAGGTAAAGCGAATAACCAAGGGCGTAGCTACAGGGGTTGCAATTGCGACCCTGCCCCATGCTGCAGGGGGCCCGTGCAGCCCCCCCTGTATGTCTGGATAGGAGGAGCAGCGGGGGCGGCTGCGTACAGAGCAGGGGCAGACTGAACATTCCGGCTCTCTAGCACTACACGAGGTCAGTAGGGGGCCCCATGAGATGCCCCTGGTACCTTTCATAGACTGTTTTGGGTGTGGTTTTAGTGAGGGCGAGGACACAGGGGCCCCATGATCCCCTATTGCCTGGGGGCCCCATGAGTTGCCAGTCCGCCCCTGGTCAGGACTGACCAAAAGTGGTCCAAGGAAGGAAAATTAGTGAACCGGCAACAGGGTCACGGGCGGCCAAGGTTTAATGATGAATGTGGGGAGCAAAGGCTGCCCCATGTAGTCGGATTCAATGGAAGAGCTACTGTAGCTCAAATTGCTGGTACAGAGTAATTGATCTCTCCATGATCCTCCTCATCCTGCAGCCGCTGAATTCTGGCTTCTCCTTCTCTCCCTCCCCTGGGCATTCAGTGGCTGCAGGAGTAACATGGAGAGATTGATTCCTCTGTTTGCAATGGATAGATGAGTCAAAACATCTCCAAAACTGCACTTCTTGTGGAATGTTCCCGGTCTGCAGTGGTCAGGACCAGGGGCGGACTGACCATTTGGAAACTCAGGCACTGCCCGAGAAACCGGGGTCAGTAGGGGGCCCCATGAGATGTCCCTGGTACCTTTTTCATAAGCTTTTTTGAGTTTGGGCAAGGACACAGGGGCCCCATGATCCCCTATTACCCAGGGGCCCCATGAGTTGTCAGTCCGCCCCTGGTCAGGACTGACCAAAAGTGGACCAAGGAAGGAAAATTAGTGAATCGGCAACAGGGTCACGGGCGGCCAAGGCTTGATGATGAATGTGGGGAGCAAAGGCTGCCCCATGTAGTCGGATTCAATGGAAGAGCTACTGTAGCTCAAATTGCTAAAATGTTCAAACTGGTTCTGAGAGAAAGGTGTCAGAACATTGCAGGTTGCTGTGTATGGGCTGTGTAGCCTCAGACCGCTCAGAGCGTCCATGCTAACCATCCATCCAGGGCGTCCATAGCCAGAAGTGTCAACAATGGGCACATCAGAACTGGACCTCGGAGCAATGGAAGAAGGTGGCCTAGTCTGGTGAATTCAAGAATGGTTTAAGGAACACATCTAAGAGCTCAAGATCTTGACTTGGCCTCCAATTTCTCCAAATCTCAATCCAGTTGAGCATCTGTGGGATGTGCTGGAAAAACAAGTCTGATCCATAGAGGTCCCACCTCACAACTGCAGAACTTGAAGGAACCGCTACTGGTGCTTCGTGCCAGAAAGCACAGCATACCTTCAGAACTCTAGCGGAGTCCATGCCTTATGGTGGGTGGTCATAGTGTGACGGACGATTGGTGTATATCGGATTCTAGGTCTACGGTAACCGGTTTGTGTCAACTAATATTCTGAATTCATGAATATTATTGTTCTGTTAAATGAATGTAAAATTTTAATTAAGCATGGTGAAGATGCAAATTAAAGGATGGAGGATGTACCAGCTTGTGGTTGATCTGTGCCCGCATTTTATACAAGATACATAAAACACAGCTGAGTCCACCCCGGTGTACACCTTACTTATTAATTCCTTTTGATGTGCAGGTAAATCTCCCCGCAGGCTCAATCCTCAGACTTTCAGATGTTATTCTGGTAAGCAATGCTGACAGGTCAGTCTTTGAAAATAATGTGTTTTACCTGTAACT
This sequence comes from Staurois parvus, assembly GCF_062004578.1. Classification (NCBI taxonomy): domain Eukaryota; kingdom Metazoa; phylum Chordata; class Amphibia; order Anura; family Ranidae; genus Staurois; species Staurois parvus. The sequence continues at coordinate 30,608 of NW_028319350.1, forward strand.
TTGTTACAGAAAATAAGTAAACAATAGCTGCTTGTTCAATGACATTTATTAAAGGGCACGGGCAACGCTTATTAGCATCTGTGGGGTACGTATCTGCGATGCAGAATTAATATAATGTGCTCTCAAGTAAACATCCACTTGGGAAAATGCCTTCCGCAATCCGGTTATGCAACAAAATATAACAAATGTCTAATAAAAAGAAAATATGTTGCTTTAATGTTAATTGTATTTTATGTCGGAGGCATTTTGTGAACATTTGACATCTGTTTTTAATTATATTGGCTACAAAAGAATGAAAATTAATTTTGGTAAATTGATCTTTCAAAGGTAATAACGCACTGGACTGATTTAGGTGGTGATAAAAAGTAAAATCAATCAGAGTAAATGTAACGGGTGATTAAGGCTGAACATTGGCATCCGCCTGGAATGGCCTTTCTCAACCTTTTTACCCCAAAGGAATGATTTCTAGTTCTCAGAGAACCCCTGCTAAGACCAATTCTTTGGAAGGGTCATTAGAGAGAATGCCCCTTACACAGGTGTTGAGGAGGAAAATATCCCTTACTATTGGGTTCTGTTGGAAGAATGCACCCTTACATTGGTGACCAGTGGAAAGAATGTCCCTTACATTGGTGACCAGTGGGAAGAATGTCCCTTACATTGGTGGTCAGTGGGAAGAATGTCCCTTACATTGGTGACCAGTGGAAAGAATGTCCCTTACATTGGTGACCAGTGGGAAGAATGTCCCTTACATTGGTGGTCAGTGGGAAGAATGTTCCTTACATTGGTGACCAGTGGGAAGAATGTCCCTTACATTGGTGACCAGTGGAAAGAATGTCCCTTACATTGGTGACCAGTGGGAAGAATGCCCCTTACATTGGTGGTCAGTGGGAAAAATGCCCCTTACATTGGGGACCAGTGGGAAGAATGTTCCTTACATTGGTGACCAGTGGGAAGAATGTCCCTTACATTGGTGGTCAGTGGAAAAAATGCCCCTTACATTGGCGTCCAGTGGAAAGAATGCCCCTTACATTGGTGGTCAGTGGGAAACATGCCCCTTACATTGGTGGTCAGTGGGAAGAATGTCCCTTACATTGGTGACCAGTGGAAAGAATGTCCCTTACATTGGTGACCAGTGGGAAGAATGCCCCTTACATTGGTGGCCAGTGGGAAAAATGCCCCTTACATTGGGGACCAGTGGAAAGAATGTCCCTTACATTGGTGACCAGAGGGAAGAATGCCCCTTACATTGGTGATCAGTGGCAAAAATGCCCCATACACTGGTGACCAGTGGAAAAAATGCCCATTACATTGGCGTCCAGTGGAAAGAATGCCCCTTACATTGGTGGTCAGTGGGAAAAATGCCCCTTACATTGGTGGTCAGTTGGAAAAATGCCCCTTACATTGGCGGCCGGAAAGGAGAAGGTAGTGAGGTTCACACCTCTCCGCAGAGAGGTGCGAACCTCCTGCAGGGATGTTGCGGGTCACAGTGTCATACTGACGCCACCCCGGCCCTGTCATCCGTAGCTTGCTGATGTCCCTGGACAAAGGTTGCGCTCACGAGAAGCACGGCCTGTGTCCAGGGGGCATGCCTCATTGCCAGGCGACGAGGCACGCCGGCTCCGGCCTGCCCCCAGCTACCCAGACGACCAGAGAGCGTCCTGCATCAGCTTAAGAGGCTGATGCCGGGCTCTTCGGTCAACCTTCTACACTGCGCAGCCATCGACGGATCCCAGCTGCGGCGGGACCCTCGTGGCTAGACTCTTCCAAGACCTCCAGCCAAGAGGGAGACCACAAACAAGCCCTGCCTGAGACCCCAGCCAAAGGGGAGACTGCACGCCAGCTCTGCCTGAGACCCCAGCCAAAGGGGAGACCGCACGCCAGCTCTGCCTGAGACCCCAGCCAAAGGGGAGACCGCACGCCAGCTCTGCCTGAGACGCCAGCCAAAGGGGAGACCGCACGCCAGCTCTGCCTGAGACCCCAGCCAAAGGGGAGACCGCACATGCCAGCCTGCCTGAGACCCAGCTAAGGGAGAGACCACTCACCTACTCCGGACCCCAACAGGTACCTGTGTCCTACTATCTTATCCCTGGGAGATCGGGCACCCTGTCGGATCCGTGAGCGTATGCTTTCCCCTGTTTTACCTGAATTGTTCCTGCGCTGCCCCCCTACCCCCCGTTGGATTACAATCTGCTACAGAGACTTTTCCTTTGTCCTTGATGCTGGACTACAAGTGTTTTAGCCCTCTCCTTGCTGTCCCCCTATTGGCAGGTCACCCTCCCTGCAATCCCCCCATTGAGTGACTGTCATTTTTTGTCTCAATAAAGCTTTGTGCGTTTGCCATCTGCTCTGTGTGTTCTGTCCTTCCTACCCTCCATCACAGGTTGTCAGTGGGTGTGCGAGGTATTGACAAATGTTTGGCCATATAGTATAGTTTAAACTTCCATGGGCTTACACTGGAGCTACTGCAAACATAGAACATCTCCTATGGCACTGTACAATATAGATGTAGCACTCTCCTAGTGTAGCGTAGGCTGGAAGTTCAATTTTGTTGGCTCCTGTAATCAGAGGATCAGGGGTGGATTATTTAGGGCTGCTCAATGTTTCACAGGCTGCTGCTCAGTTACTTCCCAATATCTTCTAGAGGATTCTAGAATTATAGAGGGAGGGAAACAGAGCAGGCAGGCTGAATATTTATAGAACTCCAGCCAATCCTTGGAAAGGTGTGCCCAGTAGGTGTTTGTAGAACAATTAAATAGTCTGATTCCTGAGGCAGCAGTGCAGCTTTCCTAGGTCCAGTTCTGCTGGAGGTGACCCCTGTGCATAGGGGGGCAGATTTCTACAAGGAGCCATTAGGAAGACACCGAGATCCCAGCTAGGCTTAGCTGGGAGCATATTTGCAAACTTCAGTCTGAGGGATCAAAGCGGTCTAGAGAAGCTCACTGGAGAGAGCCAGGGGGAAGTTGGCAGGAAAGAGTCCAGCTGTCCTAAGTTGGTGCAAGTCTATATCTCCCTCACCAAGAAGATCCTGGTGGGTATTGGCAGGAGGAATCCTAAGGTCCTTTGGCTATGTAAGAAGATAACCCCAGTGATGAAGAGGTAATGACTGTGTGTGTAGAGTTTATACTCTGGAAGGAATACTAGTCACCATCAGCATAGAGATCCTGTCGGATATTCCTTTTTGTACAGTGCAGCCAGAAAGCTAAGGAGTCCTCAAGGTATTTCATTTTGCAGTTTATTGCTCCCATGCTCCCTCTCCCCCTATCCAAGTTCAACATTCCCAATAGGACCCCAAAAAGAAACCCCTAGACTGTTCCTTGAAACCTGCAGAAAAGTGAAGAAAATGCTGTGTGCTTGGCTGAATGTGCTCTAAGTGGGTAAATAGAACTGCATTCATCAGTGGCTCCTGTGGGGGGTGTGCTACATACGTGATACAAAGAAGGTTGGATAATACAGATAATACAAACATATAACACAAAATTGGAGGAGCAAAATTGTCTAAAATATGTTTTTATGGTGGAGTAGTAAAAGTATCCTTTACTGGAAACACCAGAACTCAATAATTTGGAGGAGGGTCTACATACCTTTGGATAGTGTTCCTTAGGTTGCTCCTCTTTATTCAAAAGTTCTTCAATATCTAGCATTGCCCGTGGCTCATAGGTGAGGATATGGCTGTAAATAAACCAGTAGAATTTTGTTCAAACATTCATACAGGAATTCAGAAAAATTGTTCATAAAGGCAAAAATGGAGCAAGACTTCCAGAATAGTGGATCTCAACTATTGCCCTTTACTGGCCTCCAGCCAGCTGCATATCTCTTAAACTCCCACAGTGCCTCCCAACTTCCATAGTGCCCCCAACCTCCCATATTGGTCCACAGCATCCCCCTTAAAGCCTTCAGCCTCCATAGTACCCCCTACCTCCCACAGTAACCCCCAGCCTGCTACAGAATCTCCAGCCCTCCATACTATGCCGACTATCCAACAACGTCCCAGAGTGCCCTCCAACCTCCTACAGTGCCCTCCAGAAACCTGATCCCCTGCAGGGTCATCAAATCTGCTGTAGATTCCCCTAACCCAGAAGTAGGCAACCTGCGGCTCTCCAGCTGTTGCAGGACTACAAGTGCCATCATGCCTCTGCAAGTCATAGCTGTAACTGTCAGTTTTGTAATGTTGCAATGCCTCATGGGAAATGTAGTTCCACAACAGCTAGAGAGCCGCAGGTTGCCTATCCCTGCCGTAACCCAACCACAACCCCCCTCACAGCAACAACTAGCCCCATCCAGGATCTTCCAACATTTTAATGCACGATTTGCATTCTCATATCTTTAAAGTGTAAGTAAAAAATGTATTTTGTATCTGTTAGGGCACTAAAGTTGTTGGAAGAACTTGCCAGGCCTTGGTCTCAAAAATGTTGAGAACCATTGGTCTAGAGAGGCCTTTTCTTACCACCCGTGAAATCATTTTCTTGTCCTGGAGAACCCCTGCTAAAATGAATTGGGATTAGAGGGAAGAATGTCCCCTACACTGGCAATTAGCGGGAAAGTCCTCCCTTACAGTAGTGATCAGAATGCCACTCTTATGGACAACTAAAAGGATCACTGGTGTCAAGCTGCTGGCTCTTGCAAGTGGCAATGGACCCAGAATTATGTAGGCACCATCAGGAGAGAAGTCAATCAACCACAGCTCAGGGACTACCTTAGCAGCCTCTGAAGAAACACTAGGATTCCACAGAACCCTGATTGAGAACCACTGGTCTAGATCAGAGTTTCTCAACCAGCGTTCTGTGGAACAATAGGGTTCCTCCAGATGTTAATAGGGGTTCCTTGAGCAATGAGCAATTTCTCCCTCTCGAGAAGGTCCCACTGACACCATTGATATTTTGTGGGGGTAATTCTTCACAATGACCACAAATGTAAGGAACTCTCTTCCCCACTGACCATCACAATAATGTATCATGAGTTGTAGATATAGTAATTTTTAGCAGAGGTTCCCCAAGACCAGAAAGTTATTTCAAGGGCTCCTCTGTGTTGAAATGGTTGAGAAAGGCTGGTCTAGAATGAACTCTACTTCTTACTATGGGGAGGTTTAAAAAAAAAAAAAACATTTGGCAAGCTTCATGCCAGGATCTGCACACAATTTTAATGCATTAGAAGAGTAGAAAACACAATTCAGTCTTCTCTGGATAGCAGAACATTTTCAAATGCACATAACGTGACACCTATTGCACCTCAACAACAACACGTAACGTGAAGGTGGCATTTGTCAATTTATTAACCAGAAACAATTTACAAAAACTTAGTCTGATGGTACGTACCGCAAAGGCTCGTCTTGAGCAATTCTCAGTTTTTATTTGACAAGAGCCTTGTATTTGTCCCAGCTGACTGGGCTTCACATATTTTATGTCCTCAGCAACTAAATATCAAATGAGCAGTTGCATGCAACATAGATATTCATGTTTGTAAGCAAAATTTATCACAAAACTATTTCTTAATTTTCTTGGTAAAAAAAAAATAGGAGTTGGATTTGGAGAGCAGCAGTTATACTTGTGATTAATTACCACTTCCAGTCCGGACACTTTCACCCCCTTTCCAGTCCGGACGCTTTCACCCCCTTCCAGTCCGGACACTTTCACCCCCTTTCCAGTCCGGACGCTTTTACCCCCTTCCAGTCCGGACGCTTTCACCCCCTTCCAGTCCGGACGCTTTCACCACCTTCCAGTCCGGACGCTTTCACCCCCTTCCAGTCCGGACGCTTTCGCCCCCTTTCCAGTCCGGACGCTTTCGCCCCCTTTCCAGTCCGGACGCTTTCGCCCCCTTTCCAGTCCGGACGCTTTCGCCCCCTTTCCAGTCCGGACGCTTTCACCCCCTTCCAGTCCGGACGCTTTCGCCCCCTTTCCAGTCCGGACGCTTTCGCCCCCTTTCCAGTCCGGACGCTTTCACCCCCTTCCAGTCCGGACGCTTTCACCCCCTTTCCAGTCCGGACGCTTTCACCCCCCTTCCAGTCCGGACGCTTTCACCCCCTTTCCAGTCCGGACGCTTTCACTCCCTTTCCAGTCCGGACGCTTTAACCCCCCTTCCAGTCCGGACACTTTCACCCCCTTCCAGTCCGGACACTTTCACCCCCCTTCCAGTCCGGACACTTTCACCCCCTTCCAGTCCGGACACTTTCACCCCCTTCCAGTCCAGGCCAATTTTCAGCTTTCAACGCTATCACACTTTGAATGACAATTGCGCGGTCATACAACACTGTGCCCATATGAGTTTTTAGCATTTTTTTGAGACAGATAAAACTTTATTTTGATGGTATTTATTCACCGCTGGGATTTTTATTTTTTTGCTATATAAATGAAAAAGTCCAAACATTTAGAAAAAAAGTGTTTTCCTATAACATTTTGTAAATAAATACTCTTTTTTTTATAAATCTTGGCCAAAATGTATTCAGCTATCTTTTGTGTGCACGGCGTGTGCCAAGGCATAGGTGAGCGCAGGGCGTGTGCCAAGGCATAGGTGAGCGCAGGGCGTGTGCCAAGGCTTAGGTGTGCGCACGGCGTTTGCCTGGGGCATAGGTGTGCGCACGGCGTGTGCCTGGGGCATAGGTGTGCGCACGGCGTGTGCCTGGGGCATAGGTGTGCGCACGGCGTGTGCCTGGGGCATAGGTGTGCGCACGGCGTGTGCCTGGGGCATAGGTGTGCGCACGGCGTGTGCCTGGGGCATAGGTGAGCGCACGGCGTGTCCTGGGGCATAGGTGTGCACACAGCATGTGCCTGGGGCATAGGAGTGCGCACGGTGTGTGCCTGGGCACACTCTTATCACCCTGTGCGCATTAGAATTATCACTCCCCTGTTTGTACTGGGAGCACACCTAGAGCACTGGGTCTCATACTGACGATCGAGCCCTGGCACTTCCGATTCCCAGTCACCTGATTGCTCTAATAGTCTCTGATTGGCTCATGTACAAGTCAACAAATGACCTCTCCAGCACCCCAAAGGTGTAGTCATTAGTCAAAAGGGTATTGGAAAGTCAGTTTTCCTCAGGAAAAGGTCTTGGTGGTGCAGCTCTCCTCAGACAGGAAAGTCCAACCATAAACTGTAAGGTCACATAGGGGGCACAAACGCTTAGCGCCTTACCCAAGATTTATTAACCCCTCTAGAGATTTACCCCCCCCCCCTTCCTGACCAGGCCATCTTTTTCATTACGGCGCTGCGTTACTTTACCTGACAATTGCGCGGTCATGCAACGCCACACCAAAATGAAATATACGTCCTTTTTTTCCCACAATTGAACTTTCTTTCGGTGGTATTTGATTACCTGTGCGTTTTTGTTTTTTTTTGCGCTATAAAATTATTTTGACTTGTTTGCTATTAAACATGTCCAGTAAAAAAATAAAAATAATAAAATTTCGTCATAAATTTACGCCAAAATGTATACTTCTCCATCTTGCTAAAAAAAAAAAATCCCAATACGTCTAAATAAATTGGTTTACAGCATCTACAAATGGCGATATAGATACTAGGATTTTTTTTTTTCTTACTAGTGATGGCAGTGATCAGTGACTTATAGCGGGACTGCGGCGGGCATTCTGACACCGGGGGGGCTGACTTGGCGTCACTGACATCCCCAGTGAAACCAATACAGTGATCAGTGCTAAAAAAAAAACACTGACACTGTACTAATTTCACTGGGCAGGAAGGGGTTAACATGTGGAGCGATCAAAGGGTTAACTGTGTGCTGGGAGTGTTTTACTAGGGGGCGGTGTCTGTGTGCTTCACTGTAAGCACACTGCTTTGGATGGCTGTTCTGTGTACATCCATCCAAAGCAGTGTGCCCTAGCTGACAGGGAGGAGAACTGTTAGTAAACTAAACAGTCCTCCTCCCTGTCGGAGATCTTCGAGAATCACTGGGTGCCGGCGAGTAATCGCCTGTCGGGACCCGGTGATTGACGGCCGCGAACAGCAGCGCGGGTAGGGCGTACACGTGGCTCACGCGAGCCCCCTACCCAGAAATGCAAAATCACATATATATATATGTGATTTTGCGCACCCGTGCCGCCCTGTAGCAGTATTTCTGCTATAGGGAGGTCGGGATGCGGTTACAGAGAAATCTAAAAAGCCAATTGCATACAAAGGACAAAAGAAGTAGTGTGTGTAAAAACCACCAATGGTCTTCCAACATGGCAGCAGAGATCCCAACTCTTGGTGATGTCGGCATACTGATGCGTTTCAGGGGCGCGTCCCTTTCCTCAGAGCATCCCAATCGAGGTCGGACGAAACAGTTTTTTTGGGGGGGTTGGGGGGATGAGGTCGGGGGGTTGGGTTTCAAGGTCAGCTGAGTTAATTTTTTCTTTGGGTGGAGAGGTGGGGAGGGGGTGGTGAGGTCGGGGGTGCAGGATTTGAAGTCAGCTGAGATATTTTTTTTTCTTGGGGTTGGTGGGTGGGGCGGGGGTGGTGAGGTCGGAGGGCGGGATTTGAGGTTGGCTAAGATAATTTTTTCTTGGGGTGGGGGTTGGGGCGGGAGGGTGGTAAGGTCGGGGGGGAGGGTTTTGAGGTTGGCTGAGATCATTTTTTTTTTGGGGTGGGGGGGGTGGGTGGTGAGGCTGGGGGGGGTGGGTTTCGAGGTTGGCTGAGATAGTTTTTTATATTTGGGGTGGGGGAGTGGTGCGGGGGTGGTGAGGTCGGGGGGGTAGGTTTTGACGTCGGCTCAGATCATTTTACTTTGGGGATGGGGAGGTGGGGACGGGGGTGATGTGGTCGGGGCGGGGGGGGGGTTTTGAAGTCGGCTGAGATAGGCTTTTTTGGAGTGTGGGGGTGGGGCAAAGATGGTGCGGTCGGGGGCGGGATTCGAGGTCAGCTGAGAGAGATTTTTTTTTGGGTGGGGGTGGTGAGGTTGGGGGGGTGGGTTTCAAGGTCGGCTGAGATAATTCTTTTTGGGGGGTGGAGAGGTATGACGGGGGTGGTGAGGTCAGGTTGTGGGTTTCGAGGTCGGCTGAGATATTTTTTTTTGGGGGGTGGTGAGGTCGGAAGGGCAGGTTTTCTAGGTCAGCTGTGAAAGTTTTTTTTTGGGGGGAGGGACAGAGGTGGTCAGGGGGGCAGTTTCCGAGGTCGGCTGAGATAGTTTTTTTTTTTGGGGTGGGGGGGTGGGGCAGGGGTGGTGAGGTCAGGTTGTGGGTTTCGAGGTCGGCTAAGATAGTTTTTTTTTGGGGGGGTTGGCGGTGGTGGTGAGGTTGGGGTGGCGGGTCTCGAAGCTGGCTGAGAGAGTTTTTTTTTTGGGGTGGGGCGAGGTCGGTGGGGCGGTTTTAGAGGTCGGCTGAGATAGGTTTTTTTTGGGGTGGGGGTGTGTGGCGGGGGTAGTGAAGTTGGAGGGGCGTTTTTCGAAGTCGGGTGAGATAATTTTTTTTAG
>NW_028319350.1:45000-110000 GCF_062004578.1 Staurois parvus
TAGTTTTTGTTATAAAATTTTGTAAATTAGTGATTTTTTTCCTTCACTGATGTGCGCTAATGAGGCTAGAGTGATGGGCACTGATAGGCTGCACTGATAGGTGGCACTGATGGACACTGATGAGGAGTCACTGGTAGGTGGCACTGATGGGCATTGACAAGCATCACTGATGGGAACTGAAAGGCAGCACTCATACATGGCACTGTTAGGCGGCACTGACTGGCACTGTTAGGTGGCACTGCCTGGCACTGATAGGCAGCACTGACTGGCACTGTTAGGCAGCACTGATAGGTGGCACTGACTGGCACTGATTGGCAGCACTGATAGGTGACACTGACTGGCATTGATAGGTGGCACTGACTGGCACTGATAGGTGACACTGAAAGGCAGCTCAGATGGGAACTGATATGCGGCATTGATATGCACTGGTAGGCACTGATATGTGGCATTAATGGGCACTGGCACGAGGCACTGCTGGACACTGACAGGTGGCACTGCTGGGGCTACACTGATCATCAGGGCACACTGATCATCAGTGCTCTGATGATCAGTGTAGATGTCCCCTCTGAGAAATGCTGATTACCGGCTCTCCTCTCCTCTGTCAGCGTGACAGCTCGTGAGGAGAGAAATGCAGATAACCGGCATTTCCCTATTTACATGCGATCAGCTGTGATTGGACACAGCTGATCACATGACCGAGCCGACATCTTCGGCTCTTTCCGTTGATCGGTGATCCGTTGGGACACAGCGCACCAGCAATCGCCGCGCTGCACGCTCCCGGAGCCGCTCATGCGCGGTCAGAGTGGGAGGACATCATATGACGTCCTCCCAGAATGAGAGAACCACCTTGCGCCCGTCATTTCCTTATATGGCAGATGGGAGGCGGTTAAAGCAGGCCATACATGGGTCAAATTCCGAACAATTTTTTGATCAAAAATCGAAAACATCGTTCGTTCTGTAATCTCATGGTGCCACCAATGATTTTGAAAATCGGTAGTTTTTCACAAATTTTCCAGCATGCCCGATAAACGAAATAGGGGAGGAACCACGAAAATCAGCTGGTGCCATTGCTCCACTAAAATCGGCCGATTATACTTAGGTACGATTTTTCCAACGAAAAATCGTTCAAAAATCGACCCATGTATGGCCGGCCTAACCCTTTGGCTTCCAGAGCCTGTTCTGCATTTGGCCTGAAGATTATGCAAAACTCACCAAACCTATATTTCCGGAGGCAGAGACCCTGGAGAATAAACTAGCGGTAATTCCCATTTATTACGTCATATGATATTAACACGACAGTTTATGAAATGCAATAATTCAGTAAAAAAAAACACTAAGGCCCCTTTCATCCGTATGTCTGTTTTTTATCTGTTCATTTACGGATGAAAAATGGACCCCAATGTATTTCTATGGAATGTAAACAGATGATCATCTGTTTACATCCATTAATGTCCGCATCTGTTAACATCCGGGTTTTTCTGAACGGAAGAAAACCCTATGGGTCCTTTCACACGGCGTTCCATTTTTTGTTTCATTAGTTCAGTCCAGGGGCGGACTGACCATTTGGAAACTCGGGCACTGCCCAAGGGCCCGGGGTCAGTAGGGGGCCCCCTGAGATGCCCCTGGTACCTTTTTCATAGGCTTTTTTGAGTTTGGGCAAGGACACAGGGGCCTCATGATCCCCTATTGCCCGGGGGCCCCATGAGTTGTCAGTCCGCCCCTGGTTCAGTCACATTTTTTTCCAAGAAAACACAGATCAGTTCACATCAGTTTTTCATCCATTTTTCATCTGTGTTTTTTTATTAGTTTTTCATCCATGTTTTTTCATCCGTTTTTTATCCATGTTTTTTCATCTGTTTTTCATCTGTGTTTTTTCATGAAACAGCTTTTGATTCAATTGTCCAATTACTTCTGGTCCCTTGAAAAAGGGGGTAGTGGCTACTCTCAAGAGCTGTAATTCCTAAACCCTTCCTCCAATTTGGATGTACATATCCTCAAATTAAACCTCAGAGTGCGCACTTTCCGCCCATATCCATTATAGAACTATAGCATGAATATTCACTAAAACGTTAGTTACCAAAGAAATGTGCCAATAAATACAACACTTCTATTATACCAACATCATTGCGCCAATGTAATAAAGAGAGGAAATACACTCACTGGATGCTGCTATTATTAAAAAACTCAAAATAATAATAAAAATGTGAAAAATATACAAATCACAAATAATAGCGCAAACCAAATAAATATAACCACCACCAAATAAGTGCATATTATTAGTGCAAACAAAAAATCAATAAATAGGGAATCTCAATACAGTCCATTCAGGAAAGTCCATATAAACATGATCCTCAGTAAATGAAGTAATGAGATCCTCCTTCATAAGCAATGTGGTATTCAGTGCTCAAAAACACCCCATCAAAATGCACACTCACCATGTGCTAGTAACTAACCAGCATGTTAGTATATATCCAGCATTCACCAAACAGACTTCAAAGGACGATCCTCATGTGTTGGTAATTACTCAGCATACCACTATGTATCCAGCATATCACCAAACAAACTCCAGAGAAGATCCTCTCATATCCAGATTAGCACATGTGGGTAAAGAAAATACTCGCCATAGTGCAGTATCATCCAACAAATTTATTGCCAAACAATAAAAACAAGGTGTTTTGTTATATCTGAGCTCCAGTCTCTGCATCCTGTGTCTCACCAGCCAGCCCGCATTCAAGATGGTAATAGCGCGATCACGTGATCCGGACACGTGCATCAGCATGAGTGGTGACGTCACAGAAAGGCCACACCCTGACGCGTTTCGTCCAATGACTTCTTCCGAGGGAATGGTGAGCTCTCCATAAAAAGCACTTATATAGACCCAAATGTCTCCTAATTGGCCCAATCTCAAAAAAACACCTGAGGGTGCATCACTATGATATATATATGGACCTAACTGTATATGTTTGTGTGTAAATACTGTGTATACACGCACGCGCACGCACGAAAGTTTTAAAACACCTGTATTTTTCCGCAGTTACCATTTTGTTCTTATTCTTATTAGACATATAATTTTGAATACACTAGATCTATGTTTCGTCTTGTTTATCCATTGATCTAGGATCTACGGTAAGTGAATTGACACGGGGGACTTAATATGGGGGATGAATTACTATATGGGGGATGAATTACTATATGGGGGTTGAATGACTATGGGGGATGAATTACTATATGGGGGATGAATTACTATGGGGGATGAATTACTATATGGGGGATGAATTACTATATGGGGGTTGAATTACTATGGGGGATGAATTACTATATGGGGGATGAATTACTATATGGGGGATGAATTACTATATGGGGGTTGAATTACTATGGGGGATGAATTACTATATGGGGGACGAATTACTATATGGGGGATGAATTACTATATGGGGGATGAATTACTATGGGGGATGAATTACTATATGGGGGATGAATTACTATATGGGGGTTGAATTACTATATGGGGGATGAATTACTATATGGGGGATGAATTACTATATGGGGGTTGAATTACTATGGGGGATGAATTACTATATGGGGGATGAATTACTATATGGGGGATGAATTACTATATGGGGGATGAATTACTATGGGGGATGAATTACTATATGGGGGATGAATTACTATATGGGGGATGAATTACTATGGGGGATGAATTACTATGGGGGATGAATTACTATAGGTGATGAATTACTATATGGAGGATGAATTACTATGGGGGATGAATTACTATGGGTGATGAATTACTATATGGGGGATGAATTACTATATGGGGGATGAATTACTATGCTTACTATGGGGGAATATTACTATACTTACTATGGATGGCATGGTAGTGGCTGGGCCGGCCAGCAGCTAGTCCGGCCCCCGGGTCCAATATATGAACCCATTGCGGCCCTCAAGTCAAAAAGTTTGCCCACCCCTGATCTAGGAGGTCATCCAGAATGGTTCCTTTCCAACTTTCCTCTAAAGAGCCTTATGATGATGTAGGAGACTGTAGTCGCTGTCACCTTGGCTTTTTCTGTAATTTCTCTAAGGAAAGGAAAAAGCCGCACGTCTAAGGATTATAATAGTGTGTTTGTCTTTCTTTGATAATTGCTTTTTGTTTCGCCATTACAAGAGCAATATATTACTTCCAGCAGTGCAATACTGTCCAAACAAGGCTTCACAGAGAGTAGTAACACGGTTTGTTCCAACGATAATTACACTGACAGAGGGTTTAGAAGTAATCAACAAAAGTTTGCGAAACCTGTAGGAATGGTTTCCATTTTCTTAATTTCTCATTTCAAACTGGAGATGGGTTATAATTACGAGCTGCTTGTATGAGTTTGTTATCTTCGCTTCAGCCAGAATTTCGTCTTTCCTTGGTATAGTTTTACTGTATATTACGGTTCCATGTGTTACCTTTTTTTTTTTTTTGTTTACAAACGATTTTATTAAATAAAAGTAGACCGTAAAACAACAGCACATGTTCAATTAATATTTACAGCAAAAACAAGGCACTTTTGAAAAGTACAATTCAGAAAAGTATATTATAGTAAGAAAGAGAAGCAACAGAAAAAAAGTAGATTGCAAGTACATGAAATACGTTAATGATAAGATAGGTTGAACTTCTGTCAACAGTATATGTCAGTCATTTTTCACTGGAAATGTTGTTAACCACTTGCCGCCCTGCCACTGTAGAAATACGGCGGCAGGGCGGCACTGGCAGGCAAAACCACGTTTTAAAACGTGTGTTTTGTAAACAAATAGGGGGCGCGCGCGAGGCGCGTCGCCGCCCTATCTGTCCCGCCGATCACCGCCGCGGATGTCAGTAGCCGGGTCACAGCCGGTCCTTAGCGGCTGTTTCCCGGCGATCGGTGGTAAACAGTGACAGAGAGCACAGCTGCAGTAGCTGTGCTGTCTGTCACTTCCTTGTCAGCTCGAGGACGAGCTGATCGAGAAAGAACAGTTTCTCTTTCTCGATCAGCCTTGTCCCGCCCAGTACACACCCCGCCCCCTAGTAAAACACTCCCCCTCACTCAGATAACCCTTCCCTGCTAAATAAAGTTAACCCCTTCCTCCCCATTGCCATTAGTACAGTGTCAGTGTTTTTTTTTTTGCACTGATCACTGTATTAGTGTTTTTGGGGATGTCAGTGACCCCAAGTCAGTACCCCCCAATGTCAGAATGTCCGCCACAGTCCCGCCATAAGTCGCTGGTCGCCGCCATAAGTCGCTGGTCGCCGCCATAAGTCGCTGATCGCCGCCATTATTAGTATAAAAAAAAACCTAAAAATCCCAGTATCTTTCCCGCCATTTGTAAACGCTATAACTTTCACGTCAACCAATTAATTTACACGTATTGTTTTTTTCTTTAGCAAAGACATGTCGCAGAATGCATTTTGGCAGAAATTTATGACTAAATTAGATTTTTACATTTTTTTTACTGGATATGTTTTATAGCAAAAAGTCCAAAATATTGTTTTTTTTTTCCTCAAAATTGTCAGCCTTTTTTTTTATAGCGCAAAAAATAAAAACCGCACGGGCGATCAAATACCACCAAAAGAAAGCTCAATTTGTGGGGAAAAAAAGGATGTAAATTTCAATTATGTACCGTATTGCATGACCGCGTAATTGTCCGTTAAACTAGCGCAGCGCTGTATAGCAGAAAAATGGCGTAAATTGCATTATCTATACCATAGTTTGTAGACGCTATAACTTCCACACAAAGCAATCAATATACACTCATTGGGATTTTTTTTACCAAAAACATGGAGCAGAATACATTTTGGCCTAAATGTATAACTAACTTTGAGTTTACTATATATTTTTTATAGCTGAAAGTAAAAAATATTGTTTTTCTTCAAAATTTTTGGCATTTTTTTGTTTATAGCGTGAAAAATAAAAAGCAGACAGATGATCAAATACCACCGAAAGATAGCTCTATTTGTGTGAAAAAAAGGACATAAATTTCGTTTGGGTGCAGCATTGCATGACCGCGCAATTATCAGTTGAATTAGTACAGCGCCGAGTAGCAAAAAGAGGCCTGGTCATTAAGGGGGGTAAATCCTCTGGAGCTCAAGTGGTTAATCATGCAATAAATGTCTATAATCCCTCCATGACTCCCATTTTTTATCAAATAAGTGCATCTTATCCAATAGGGTATAATGAATGCGTTCCATGAGCATTACAGCATCAATTCTGTGTAGGGTACAGCATTGGACCTCCAGTGTAAGGCAATAGACCATAAAGTGGCAATACAAATAGTATGTATCAATCTCATAATGGCATCAGGGACCCCTCGGATATGAGCCCCCAATAGACAGGTCTGTATAGACAAGCGTACTGGGGTACCCGCCAGTGAGGTAGCCACCTCGGACCTTGTTTTTTTTAAGTAGCGCTCACTCCTGAAAGGGTCCACTGATTTGCCCCAGGTTCTTTTACCAAGTTAGTGTATCGGCAGCCAGGCACACAGCAACAGTCATTCTTTCTGTCTTGATAAACAGTCTAGGGCACATGTGTCAAACACAAGGCCCATTGGCCGAATCTGTCCAACGAGACAATTTCATGTGGCCCTCGCACCTCTGCTGCTGCAGCTGCTGCACCCCCCCTTGTCTACGCCGCCCTCCCCCCATCTCAGCAGTTGGCAGCTTAGAGGAGGACAGGACTCCTCCTACAGATCCTGCATCTCTCTGTGCAGTGGCAGCCCCCCCCCCCCTCATCTCCCCCTCCCCTGCTCTCAGCATTCAGCAGAGTCTGGCAGCTGACTTCAGCTCTCCTATGGTCTTCCTCTAGACCAGGGGTGTCAAACTGGTGGCCCTCCAGCTGCTGAAAAACTACAAGTCCCAACATGCCTCTGCCTTTGGGAGTCATGCTTGTAACTGTCAATCTTGCAATGCCTCATGGGACTTGTAGTTTGGCAACAGCTGGAGGGCCACCAGTTTGACACCTGTGCTCTAGACCCTGCACTTTCCAATTCCTAGCTCTGCCCCCAGCTCCTTACCAGAAGCAGCGCAAGGTGGGGGGGGGTGCATTGCCATGTAAGGGAGGGTGGGGGACTCTTGACTTCTGATGGAGGGGGGCTCTTGACATCTGGTGTAAGGAGGGGTGGGGTGCTCTTGACATCTAGTCTTACAGATACAACTGGCCCTTTGAGGGCAACCATAATGCTGATGCAGCCCGCGGGGTGCACTGTGATACAAGGGAGGGTGGGGAGGCTCCTAACATCTGGTGTAAGGAGGAGTTGGTGCTCTTGATATCTAGTCTTACAGGTACAACTGGCCCTTTGAGGGCAACCATAATGCTGATGCAGCCCGCGGGGTGCACTGTGATACAAGGGAGGGTGGGGGGGCTCCTAACATCTGGTGTAAGGAGGAGTTGGTGCTCTTGATATCTAGTCTTACAGGTACAACTGGCCCTTTGAGGGCAACCATAATGAAGCCCGCAATGAAATTGAGTTTGACACCTTGGTCTATTTCTAGATGAACAATCATGGATGGGGTGCAGGGAGCTGTGGTTTACTTCAGTAATACTGTACAATGATAAGAGGACACTCTCCAGTCTGTTAAAAGCTTCTTAGCACAGTCCCTCTAGTAAAAGCCAAAGAACAGACAGCACTAGGATGCTATAATGACTGTCCCAGTCCAAGCAAGCACTGGCACTGAAGCCCATGGGATAGTAAGAGCAAACAGTCACTAGGATCATAGACTCAGGTTTGTACTTCACAATGTCCCTGGATACTTGGATGCCTCCTTCCAATATCAGCCAGACATTCACCTGTGAACTCTTCAGACCAGACTCCCAATGAGATTCCTTAACTAGCTCTAGATGCTCTCAGGAAATTAGGCCTCCCAGCTCTGGAGTAGCTGGGACCTTGATGAGCTCCTGTGGGATCTTCAGCTGAACTGCCTAGAAGGGCAGCAGCCCTTCAGGCTGGGAACTTCTCCTCCTGGACAAGAACAGGGCACCTCCAGACACCAGACTATTTATATACTGTACTCCCTAACCACGTACTGGGCACAACATCAATATTCAGTTTGAGGATTTGCCTTTCCAGCCCACTACATTCTAGAACAGCAATGGGCAAACTACGGCCCGCGGGCCGTATACGGCCCGGCGGACCTTTTAATCCGGCCCGCGGAGCTAGGCTCCCGCTAGGCTCCTCTCACAGTCCGCCCTGAAGACTGGTGTAGCATGAAAATCTGTCTCCTATGAGGATCTGTCCCCCTCGAGGTATCTGCGCATGTGCCGGAGATCGCCGATCGGCTGCTAATGACTGAAACTGGCACATGCGCAGATACGTCGAGGGGGACAGATCCTCATAGGAGACAGATTTTCATGCTACACCGGAACGGCGCGGGAACACGGCGAGAGGAAAGCGCGGAGCAAAGGTAAGTGAATTGACGCAGGGGGGACTTGGGGACTTAATATGGGGGATGAATTAATATGGGGAATGAATTACTATATGGGGGATGAATTACTATGGGGGATGAATTACTATAGGGGGGATGAATTACTATGGGGGATGAATTACTATGGGGGATGAATTACTATGGGGGATGAATTACTATATGGGGGATGAATTACTATATGGGGGATGAATTACTATATGGGGGATGAATTACTATGGGGGATGAATTACTATAGGGGGGATGAATTACTATATGGGGGATGAATTACTATATGGGGGATGAATTACTATAGGGGGGATGAATTACTATATGGGGGATGAATTACTATATAGGAGATGAATTACTATGGGGGATGAATTACTATAGGGGGGATGAATTACTATATAGGGGATGAATTACTATGGGGGATGAATTACTATATGGGGGATGAATTACTATGGGGGATGAATTACTATATGGGGGATGAATTACTATGGGGGATGAATTACTATGGGGGATGAATTACTATATGGGGGATGAATTACTATATGGGGGATTAATTACTATGCTTACTATGGGGGAATATTACTATACTTACTATGGATGACACATACACATCATTCATCTACTCTTGGTCCAGCCCCCGGGTCCAATATATGAACCCATTGCGGCCCTCAAGTCAAAAAGTTTGCCCACCCCTGTTCTAGAATATTCCGGAAGGCAGGGGGAAACAATCAAACCTGCAACCAGTGAAGCCCAGAACAGCCCAAAGCAATCACACACTGCTCCACTGAATACAGAGGAGCCAAAAGAACTAAATGTACCTACCCAACTTAGCAACCTATCTAGAAGGGTGCTACATTTACTCAAGGTCCATTTTCTTTATCTCATTGGTTTTATGTAGAACATAAATTAAAATCTTGGCATAATGCAATTTCTTGAGAAAACAAAGTACAGCCAATTACATTTTCCTTACATTAGGACGATGTCCTGGTCCAGGTCACAGAGCCCATCTGTTTCCTAATTGTAAATATGGTTTGTGTAATTTTATTTGATCAGACATTGTATTGAACAAACTAGCAAGCAATGTCAAACAGTTGGCAATATTGCAGCCAGCTATGGATAATTACAGTGCAGAAATAACAATGAAAGATAATTAGTCAGTCTAAATCCAGCCACCGGGGACTAAAATGCGAAAAAACATTCTGAAGAACAATATGACATTAAAAAAATGCCAACTTCAACTTAAAAATGTCACTTGCGATGTACAACACTTGTTTTTATGTTCAGCTAGGTCATAATTAAAATGAATGAGAAAAGACTCTTACCTAAGTAGAAAGTGTGAACAGTCAACATATAATCCAAATAGCTCCTTTGTTATCTAGGATGTAAATAGGCAATAAAAATGGTTATGGTTGCCGTACATCCTGCCATCTACACACAATGCGAAAGCTAAATAATAATTACATTATGCCCTAAGTTTCATTATATGGCTAAAAGATTGCGTAGACCTGACCATCGTAGTTAGACCTCTCTGATTATCACAGTTGGACATCCCTTTTCTAAAACCTTGGTCCCTAATGTAGAGCTGGCCTCGGGTATGCAGCTATAACAGCGTCCACTCTTCTGGGAAGGCTTTTAAATAAATGTTGTAGTGTGTCTCTTGGAATTTGTGCCCATTCATCCTGAACAGAATTTGGGAGGTCAGGAACTCATGTTGGTCAAGGAGACCTGGCTCACAGTAAGACTGTTGGACATCCAATTCCAAGACCATGGCCATTAATTTGGAGCTGGTCTCCTGTTTGAAGCTATAATAGCATCCATTCTTCTAGGAAGGTTTTCCACAAGATTTTGGAGGGTGTCTCTGGAAATTTGTTCCCATTCAGCCTAAAAAGCATTTGTGAGGTCAGGAACTCATGTTGGTCAAGGAGACCTGGCTCACAATAAGACTGTTGGACATCCAATTCCAAGACCATGGCCATTACTTTGGAAATGTCCTCCTGTGCGCAGCTATAACCACCTCAACTCTCCTGGGAAGGCTTTGCACAAGATTTTGGAGGGTGTCTCTGGGAATTTGTGCCCTTTTGGCCTAAAAAGCATTTGTGAAATCAGGAACTTATGTTGGTCAAGGAGACCTGGCTCACAATAAGACTGTTGGACATCCAATTCCAAAAACATGGCCATTAATTTGGAGTTGGTCTCCTCTTTTCAGCTATAATAGCATCCACTCTTCCAGAAACGTTTTCCACAAGATTTTGGAGGGTGTTTCTGTAAATTTGTGCACATTTAGTCTAAAGAGCATTTGTGAGGTCCAGGAACTCATGCTGGTCAGGGAGACATGGCTCACAGTAAGACTGTTGGGCATCCCCTTCCAAAACCATAGCCATTACTTTGGAGGTGTCCTCCTGTGTTCAGCTATAACCACCTCAACTCTTCTGGGAAGGCTTTGCAGGTCCCTCTTTTCAGCTATAATAGCATCCACTCTTCCAGAAACGTTTTCCACAAGATTTTGGAGGTTGTCTCAGGGAATTTGTGCCCATTTGGCCTAAAAAGCATTTGTGAGGTCAGGAACTCATGCTGGTCAGGGAGACCTTGCTCACAGTAAGACTGTTGGGCATCCCCTTCCAAAACCATAGCCATTACTTTGGAGGTGTCCTGTGTTCAGCTATAACCACCTCAACTCTTCTGGGAAGGCTTTGCAGGTCCCTTTTTCAGCTATAATAGCATCCACTCTTCCAGAAACGTTTTCCACAAGATTTTGGAGGGTGTCTCTGGGAATTTGTGCCCATTTGGCCTAAAAAGCATTTGTGAGGTCAGGAACTCAAGTTTGTCAAGGATACCTGGCTTACAATAAGACTGTTGGACATTCCATTCAAAAGCATGGCCAATAATTTGGAGTTGGCCTCATAATTACAGCTATAACTGCCTCCACTCTTCTAGGAAGGCGTTGCACAAGATTTTAAAGGGTGTTTTGGGGAATTTGTGCCAGAAAAGCATTTGTGAGGTCAGGAACTGATGTTGGTTAAAGAGACCTGGTTCACAGTTAGCATTTTAAGTAATTTCAAAGGTGTTGAGGCCAGGGCTCTGTACAGACTACTCAAGTTCTTTCACACCAAACTGGCCAAACCATGTCTTTATGGACATAGTAGATGTAGAGGTCAGCAAGAGAAACCAGTGACAAAGGACTAAGTAGTTTGATTCCCTGAAGAGTTGGTTTCCCAGCAGACTTCAGGGGGCGATTTCTCAGTGTTTGTTGGTGAGGGAGGCAAGAGAGGTAGGTATTCTCTCTCTCTTATATTACTGTATAGTGATGGAGTTGCTTTAAAAAAACACAGTAATTTCACATTGAGAAGATGAAAATGAGCCAGATTCCCCAATAATAATACTTTCAAGCATTGGAAAGGTGATTATTTGTGACATTGTTTCAAATCGATGACGAGGAACAATAATTGCCTGGTATACAAATGACACATAATTATAGATCTACCAAATAAATATTATCTAAAAAAAATTTACTAGATGAATAATTTAAAAAATCTGCTAAAATTTACAAGACACAAAAATACATGCATAGATTTTGGAAGATAAAATTCCAGGGAACCTTAGGTGTAGAGGCATCTCCGGACCTTGCACATGCTGGTTCTTCCAGGTGTAACCTATAAATTCAATATGTTTCCTATAAGTTTCAAATGTGGTATTATGAAATCTTTTGGGGAAACAGAAAAAAAAATCCATCAGCAAAATGCAAATCAAGAAAAATATAATTTTATTGCTCTTGGAAAACAAAATTAGGCTGATATGAATTAAATCAATCACTTGTAATACAACATGGAGCTATCAAGCCGCAAGGCAAAAGCCGTTAGAAATTCAGTTTTGTTTTACAAATAATACACAGCCCAGCACTTGTAACTTTTTTGAATAGTCATACTTCTTTTCAGCTAATTGCGTTCACAAATATGTACTCTAAAAAGACTCGTACACTGTACGAAACAGAGTGCATACAGGTATACAGTATATACACTGCATGTTATTTATTTAATACAGGTATTTATATAGTGCCATCAATTTAAGCAGCACTGCAGCAATCTTGCGCTCAGAGATAGACGCAGTGCCGCCATTGTTTGTCAGGCACATCCACTTCCTGAGAGGCACAGTGACAGATGTGTGTGTGCTGGTTATGGGTCAACAGCAGGGCAAGGCATCCCTAGTTTGGTGCCGAGCAGTCTGCGGAAGTGTACTCTTCCTCACCTAAGTCATGATAAGGCCAGTGTCCCTCAGAGAATTGGACAAGCACTGTCCCAAGAACCTGTGTGATTTCCCTCCTTGGAAAACGGATAACAGAGCCTTCTCAAGAGTTCAAGGCATTCCCCAGAAGCACAAACCAGATAACATTTTTTTAAAAGAGTCAGTTTGTCCCCTATGTTTCATATCATGGATTATGACAGATGTTGGTTCTAATTCAGAGTTCGCCCGACTGACCCCTCCCTAAACAGCGTATTGGTCAGTTACTCAGAGCCATTCCCCCTGCTGGGGAATTTTAAAACTCAGGCTACCAGGCCTACAAGGTTGAGCTAAACACATCTCCCAATTTTAACATCGTAACAGCAGGAGATCAAAGACCCTTCCGCTCTGCAACTTGGAACTGCTTACCTTAAGGCTGAACATGGCAAGTAACTTAACCTTTTAACTTCTCCCTGTTATCTCTTTGCTGTGCTGTTTTATTTATATATATATATATATATATATATATATATATCTTAGTTACATCTTTTTTTTTTGTAAATATTTTATTGCACCTGTTTGACTCTTTTAGAAATAAATCTTTCTTTCTGAAAGTGTTAAACTGTTTTTAAGCGCTTACTTTCAATTCACAAACTCCTGCCTCTGAAGAGACGCTACTGTTTGTTTTAATCTCTGTATAACGGGCCTACGGACCGTGTTATATAGACCATTATTTCAATCATTATAGTGTATATTTGGTAAGGAGAGTTTCCCCTTTCTCTGACAAAAAGTGGTGGCAGTGTGCAGGGTTAGTTGCGTAATTAACCTGACCCAGTAACAAGCGCATTCAGGCTGCCGGTGCGTCGATTGCGTTCCATTAGCTGGACAATCGTTGTGCAGGGCGCAGTGTGGCATTGTTATGCACGTCACACCACGGTTTTAGATCGGCCAGTCCTTCGGTCTTGAGTTTGGTGAGAAGGTCTGGGGTCTGACGCCGCGATCGTGACGTATTGGTGGTCGCGGTCGTGCGATCGTCGCATGTTGAGGGTGGCGATCGTGCATCCATGACAAGCACCTTACACAGTGTACATTCACATCAGTCCCTGCCCTCAAGGAGCTTACAATCTAAGGTCCAAATCCTACACTGGCTTTTTTTTGTACATATCTTTTATGTGGGGAGTTTATTACTTTCAGTCTCACCAATTTTTTGAATACTGCCATCTACTACGTATTTTTTATTGTTCAATGGTGTTTGAAGTACTTATGCTGGACAGCATTGTCTTTTGATTTGAAGTTCTCTTTCTGAAGCACATGAATCTCTAAGGTACCCATTATAACCTACATGTTTCTTGTAAGGGGCCCTGTTAGCCATAAGTGGGTATAGACCTGTTTTCACATATATATATATATATATATATATATATATATGGGCAGCACAACCACTTCTGCCTGGCAGTACTAGGGTCACTGGTTCAAATCCCAACCACAGCACCACCTGCCTGGACTTTGCATGTTCTCCCTGTGTCTGCATAGGTTTCCTCCAGGTCAGGGGCGGACTGACCATTTGAGCACTCGGGCACTGCCCGAGGGCCCGGGGTCAAGTAGGGGGCCCCATGAGATGCCCCTGGTACCTTTTTATAGGCTTTTTTTAGGTGTGGGCAAGGACACGGGGGCCCCATGATCCCCTATTGCCCGGGGGCCCCATGAGTTGTCAGTCCACCACTGCTCCAGGTACTCCGGCTTTCTCCCAAGCTCCAAAGACATGTTGGTAGGTTAATTGGATCCTATCTAAATTGGCCCCTAGGATGTATGAATGTAGGTTAGGGACTTTAGGTTGTACGCCCCTTTTCATCTAGTGATCCAACCAGCAAGTCTGTTTTTCAAAAAAACATGCTCTCTTGCTGTTAAGCTCCGTTCACACCTATGCAGTTTGCTTTTTGTCCATTTTTCAGTTCATTTTGCCTTTTTCTACGCGGTTTTGATGCGTTTTTTACCACATTTTGCGCAGCTTTTTTTTTTGTTAACATGGAAATTTTTGTTGCTGGGCAGAATTAAAATGCAAAACGCGGCAAAAACGCACTACCATGCATTTCAGCAGCTTCTCCATTGAACTCTATTTCAGCAAAAATGCTGCTTTTTGCTTTTAACTGCTTCCCTACCGCCCTATAGCACAACTACGCAGCACAGTGGCTAAATGGTTAGCACTTCCGCAGTACTCGGATTGTTAGTTCAAATCCCAACCACAGCACCACCTGCCTCGAGTTTGCATCTTCTCCCTGTGCCTGCGTGGGTTTCCTACAGGTACTCCGGTTTCCTCCCACACTCCAAAAACGTGCTGGTAGGTTAATTGGATCCTGTCTAAATTGTCCCTAGTATGTGCATGTATGAATGGGAGTTAGGGACCTTAGATTGTACGCCCCTTGAGGGTTAGGGACTGATGTGAATGTACAATATATACAGTCAGGTCCATAAATATTGGGATATGGACACAATTCTAACATTTGTGGCTCTATACACCACCACAATGGATTTGAAATGAAACAAACAAGATGTACTTTAACTGCAGACTGTCAGCTTTAATTTGAGGGTGTTTACATCCAAATCAGGTGAACGGTGTAGGAATTACAACAGTTTGCATATGTGCCTCCCACTTGTTAAGGGTCCAAAAGTAATGGGACAGAATAATAATCATAAATCAAACTTTCACATTTTAATACTTGGTTGCAAATCCTTTGCAGTCAATTACAGCCTGAAGTCTGGAACGCATAGACATCACCAGACGCTGGGTTTCATCCCTGGTGATGCTCTGCCAGGCCTCTACTGCAACTGTCTTCAGTTCCTGCTTGTTCTTGGGGCATTTTCCCTTCAGTTTTGTCTTCAGCAAGTGAAATGCTCAATCGGATTCAGGTCAGGTGATTGACTTGGCCATTGCATAACATTCCACTTCTTTCCCTTAAACTCTTTGGTTGCTTTTGCAGTCTGCTTTGGGTCATTGTCCATCTGCACTGTGAAGCGTCCAATGAGTTGTGAAGCATTTGGCTGAATATGAGCCGATAATATTCCCGAAACACTTCACAATTCATCCGGCTGCTTTTGTCAGCAGTCACATCATCAATAAATACAAGAGAACCAGTTCCATTGGCAGCCATACATGCCCACGCCATGACACTACCACCACCATGCTTCACTGATGAGGTGGTATGCTTAGGATCATGAGCAGTTCCTTTCCTTCTCCATACTCTTCTCTTCCCATCACTCTGGTACAAGTTGATCTCGGTCTCCTCTGTCCATAGGATGTTGTTCCAGAACTGTGAAGGCTTTTTTACATGTCGTTTGGCAAACTCTAATCTGGCCTTCCTGTTTTTGAGGCTCACCAATGGTTTACATCTTGTGGTGAACCCTCTGTATTCACTCTGGTGAAGTCTTCTCTTGATTGTTGACTTTGACACACATACACCTACCTCCTGGATAGTGTTCTTGATCTGGCCAACTGTTGTGAAGGGTGTTTTCTTCACCAGGGAAAGAATTCTTTGGTCATCCACCACAGTTGTTTTCCGTGGTCTTCCGGGTCTTTTGGTGTTGCTGAGCTCACCGGTGCGTTCCTTCTTTTTAAGAATGTTCCAAACAGTTGTTTTGGCCACGCCTAATGTTTTTGCTATCTCTCTGATGGGTTTGTTTTGTATTTTCGGCCTAATGATGGCTTGCTTCACTGATAGTGACAGCTCTTTGGATCTCATCTTGAGAGTTGACAGCAACAGATTCCAAAAGCAAATAGCACACTTGAAATGAACTCTGGACCTTTTATATGCTCGTTGTAATTGGGATAATGAAGGAATAACACACACCTGGCCATGGAACAGCTGAGAAGCCAATTGTCCCATTACTTTTGGTCCCTTAACAAGTGGGAGGCACATATGCAAACTGTTATAATTCCTACACCGTTCACCTGATTTGGATGTAAATACCCTCAAATTAAAGCTGACAGTCTGCAGTTAAAGCACATCTTGTTTGTTTCATTTCAAATCCATTGTGGTGGTGTATAGAGCCACAAATGTTAGAATTGTGTCGATGTCCCAATATTTATGGACCTGACTGTATGTAAAGCGCTGCGTAAATTGGCGGCTCTTTTTACGCCCTATTAAGCATGCCTGTCTATCCAGTGGGAGAATCGTCTGGCATCCTTTTTGCCTTAACAGTTTGACTCCTGACTACATGAGGGGTGATTATTCTACCCCTCAGACTGGTCTGGTAAGTCAATCCGGGTTGGTAGTTTGAATTAAAAAATGTGTATTCTGCCCTGTATGTTTGTGACATTTTGTGCTTATATTCTAAATGCTGATAGTGCCACCTGATGAAGATTATGAAGAGTTGAATCGCGTCAGGGTTTTTATATGTACCAGTACCTGCATATGTCTCATGGTGGTTGTATTGATTACAGTATGGACCAATCATTTTGTTTGTACTTGTATGTATGATGTTTTTAGCAATTTTGTAATAAAATGTTTTCATTTTATATTTTTATTGTTTTTTTTGTGGTGGTCATTAAAGTCCCTTTCCCTTGCCTTCATTTTCTTCTTTTTTTTTTTTTTTTTTTTAATTTAAATATTTATTTATTTTACATATATAGTACATATTTCATCATTCTCATACAAAAACCATTTCCAGATCATTAATTACATTTTATACTATCTTTATTCGCATTACCACACCCCCCCCTATCTTTTCCCTCCTCCCCAAATAAGACCTCCCTCCCCCCATATAAACCCACCCACTCTGCATTATTTTATTCCCTCTTTTCTCAACTAGAATATAGAATATATAAATACTTCCATCTCTCTCACACTACTACTTCATATAGTTCCCCATAAATTCTTCCCATTTTCTCCACTTCTTAGAGAATAACCCCATCTTGTCTTCTTGCATGTAATACAATTTCTCCATCCTACATATTTGATTCGTTCTCTCCACCCAATCCTCTATCTTCGGCACCTCTGGTCTATGCCAGAACTTAGGTATTAGACCAGGGGTGGGCAAACTTTTTGACTTGAGGGCCGCAATGGGTTCATATATTGGACCCAGGGGCCGGACCAAGAGTAGATGAATGATGTGTATGTGTCATCCATAGTAAGTATAGTAATATTCCCCCATAGTAAGCATAGTAATTCATCCTCCATAGTAATTCATCCCCCATATAGTAATTCATCCCCCATATAGTAATTAATCCCCCATATAGTAATTAATCCCCCATATAGTAATTCATCCCCCATAGTAATTAATCCCCCATATAGTAATTCATCCCCCATAGTAATTCATCCCCCATAGTAATTAATCCCCCATATAGTAATTCATCCCCCATATATTAATTAATCCCCCATATAGTAATTCATCCCCCATATAGTAATTCATCCCCCATATAGTAATTCATCCCCCATATAGTAATTCATCTCCCATATAGTAATTCATCTCCCATATAGTAATTCATCCCCCCTATAGTAATTCATCCCCCATAGTAATTAATCCCCCATATAGTAATTCATCCCCCATAGTAATTCATCCCCCATAGTAATTCATCCCCCATATAGTAATTCATCCCCCATAGTAATTCATCCCCCATAGTAATTTATTCACTTACCTTTGCTCCGCGCGTTCCTCTCGCCGTGTTCCCGCGCCGTTCCGGTCTTCAGGGCGGACTGTGAGAGGAGCCTAGCTCCCCTCACGTTCGTCACGCTGCCCCGCCTACACACATCCTGACAGCATCACGCTCCACGGGCCGGATTAAAAGGTCCGCCGGGCCGTAGTTTGCCCATTGCTGTATTAGACCCTTCGCCGCATTCAAATAGCACCATATACCCGAGTCTTTGTATTTATTTACTGATAGCTCTGTATTATGTAGTAGACACACTTCTGGGTCCAGTCCTATCTTTATCTCAGAGATATTCTCAATTAGTTGAACCATTATCTCCCAGAAACCTTGGATCTTCGGGCACTCCCACCATATATGATATAGCGTGCCTATCTTTCCACATTGCTTTCATTTTCTATTCACCTCCTTGCTGGGTACATCTCTCCCGGGACCCTCCAGGGAAGCAGCCTCACACAAGGACCTAGCCTAAAAGGTCTTTCACAATCCATATAAGGGATAGAAAGACTACAGCCGGCTCATTCTGAGTACAGGCCCACTCCACCCAGCCTACTGCCCTGTCAAGGGTCTACCTGTACTGGCTAAATCCTCAGAGATGTGGGGTGTTCAGCTCCCGTGCCCCAAGACTCATTGTGCCCAGGGGCGGACTGACCATTTGGAAACTCGGGCACTGCCCAAGAGCCAGGGTCAGTAGGGGGCCCCATGAGATGTCCCTGGTACCTTTTTCATAGGCTTTTTTGAGTTTGGGCAATGATGCAGGGGCCCCATGATCCCCTATTGCCCGGGGGCCCCATGAGTTGTCAGTCCGCCCCTGATTGTGCCCCTTCTAACCTAGTTTATAACAAGGCATTGACTCACCCATGACATCACTGCAGGAGGGCTCTACCTAAAAGGGGCCTAACACCTGATGACCTTACTGTAACCCGCAGGTGTCAAACACAAGGCCTGTGGGCCGAATTTGACCCTCCAGGCCATTTCATTTGGCCCTTGCACCTCTCCTGCAGGTACTCCCTTGTCTCCCCCTTCACCTTGTCTCAGCAGTCGGCAGCAGAGAGGAGAATAGAACTCCTCTGCCAAATTTTGCACCTCACAGTACAGCTGCAGCACCCCCTCATCTCTGCCTCCCCTGATCTCAGCATTCAGCAGTCAGGTAACTGACTCCACTCCTCCTCTGGTCCTCCTCCAGACCCTGCACTTTCTGCTTTCCAGCGGTGATGACAGGGAGATGTTAGGGAGGGTGTGGAATTCTTGACATTTGATGTAATGGGGGGGGGGGTTATCTGGACATCTTGTCTTACAGATACAACCGGCCCTTTAAGGGCAACCATAATGTTGATACGGCCCCTGATAAAATGGAGTTTGACACCCCTGCTGTAACCAAGCACTTTTCTGGTACAGAGCCACCTAGTGGCATAGTAGCTAACTTCACCTTCCTACACGCTTATGTCTCAACAGCCTACTCTGAATAACAACAGACTTGCACCAGGGGCGGACTGACAACTCATGGGGCCCCCGGGCAAGAGGGGATCATGGGGCCCCTGTGTCCTTGCCCAAACTCAAAAAAGCCTATGAAAAAGGTAGCAGGGGCATCTCATAGGGCCCCCTACTGACCCCGGGCCCTCGGGCAGTGCCCGAGTTTCCAAATGGTCAGTCCGCCCCTGGGCTTGCACAATAAAAAATTTATTTGTCTACTTTTATTTATTTCAGGTACTTCTATAGCGTCGTAAATGTACGCAGCGCTTTACATATATATTGTACATTCACATCAGTCCCTAACCCTCAAGGGGTGTACAATCTAAGGTCCCTAACTCACATTCATACATACATATACTAAGGCCAATTTGGACAGGAGCCAATTAACCAACCAGCATGTCTTTAGAGTGTGGGAGGAAACCAGAGTACCTGGAGGAAACTCACGCAGGCACAGGGAGAACATGCAGGCTCCAGGCAGGTGGTGACGTGGTTGGGATTTGAACCAATGACCCTAGTACTGCCAGGTGGGAGTGCTAACCATTTAGCCACTGTGCTACCCCACTTGATATAACTATCCTTTTATCTGCTGCTTGCACAACCAAGTCGCACACTCCTTTTCACAAATGCTAGTACAATAAATACATAGTTCAGCACTGCTCTCTGCATGTACAACTACTGAATTGAAAATGATCCAGTAAGCTGGACAATTTCTACTCAATATAATACACAACTTATATACACATCACAGCAACCTCTCACCTTTTTTTTTGACCAATAAGTTATAATAGGTCAACTTGCACCTTCCCCTTTAAGAAGGGGAAATGTTCATTTCCACTCAATGCACAACCTCCTGGTAGGGTCCCACACCTCTTCTCCTTACTTCCCTCCTCTCCAGGTAATGCTCTGCCTTGACTCTGTTTTATATATATATAAATATCAAGCTGCTTTTGTATTCATCAATAGGCGCTTTTGTTCCTCTGATGAAAAAAGCTGCTTGTTCTATATTTTGTGGATACTGATCAGTGTGCACAAAATGTAGGAGAACAGACACAGCTTTTCTCATCAGAGGAACAAAAGCACCTATTGATGAATACGAAAGCAGGTTGGTATTATTATTACTATTATACAGGATTTATATGGCGCCAACAGTTTCCACAGCATTTTACGATATATAGGGGGACAGTACAATCCAATACTTTACAATACCGAAGGGACAGGAGGGCCTTGCTCATGGAGCTTACACAGGAGCAGTACTGGGACAGGTTCCCCTAGTGCTGTCAGGAATGGACTCGCCAATAGTGGTGGGACTCACCTGCCTTGTGGGTTGCAGTACCAGGACTGGCCAGCGGGTGCTCTCAGCAACCAGAGGCTCACTCCTGCAGTCAGCCAAAACACCTGAGGCTGATTGCAGGAGGTGCATATAAGGAATGGCCAGACTTGCAATCAGGGCCTTGGTGTATGTTTCCCAAGAGCCCCTGTACCTGCATCCTGTCTGCTTCCTGTCTGATCCTGCTTGATCCCTGACTCTGATTGAACTCCGCCTGTCCTGACCTTTGCTATTCCTGACCACTCTCCAGTCTGCTCCTTTGGTACCTTGTCTGCCTGATTGTTCCTGACCCGGCCCGTCTGACTACGTTCTGCCTGCTCCTTTGTACCTTGCCTGCCCATTTGCTACCGACCCGGCTGCCCGACTACGCTTAGTATTGTTCTTTTGTTATCTGTTGGGGGTTTTGGTTGGGTTTGTTTGCACTGTGTTTATGTTTAGTCTTCCACTGCGTTTATGTATTGTTTAGTCTTAAATTATATTGTTTATACTATATCTGAAGCCTGCGTTTCCCTGTGTCAGTCCACACACCTCTGGTCATACCCGGAGCCCTGCCAAGTGTCCAGTGCATGTGTTCTGTCTCTCCAATCTAAGCATTGAAAGTTTGATCTCTGTAACTTACAGTTGTGATGAGATAGCGATAACTCCAATCTTAGTTGAATATTGCAGGCAGTGACTCAATACAGAAGACATCTTGTAGATCTTGTGAAGTTTATTCCGTAAACTGAGAGAATCTTACAACAATGGACATTCGATAGGTCAAAAGATTATAATGTGACCTGCTTCATGACATGAGCCTAGAAGCTGCAATGCCTTACTGGGAAAAGAGGTGGGCTATCTATACAGCATTAACTAAACCAGAGGAAAGGGAGGAGCAGAGAAAAAATATAGAGAACACTTAAAGGCATATGACAGTCGTGAAACATGACAGCAAGGATACAGAATTGTGCCCCTCCCCCACTGTTAATGCATTCCGTAGAACAGGTTTTACTTCACTGTGTCCATTCTCTGTTCGCTTGCTCCACTGTGCCCAGGGCAGCTGACCCTCCAGTCCACCCCTTGTCTCCGGGGCAGAAAAAGGGGGAGAAGGAAATAGGCAAAGGGAAAAAAATGGACTTTAGAGGCACAGAATACATATACACTTATTAGTAAAATCATTTGTACTTTATTATGACAATAAGTCATGACAGAAAAACATTTTTTGTTTAAAATTTCCATTGTACAATGCCCCTGCGGACAATGTCACACATCCCACCATACCGAAGAGCAAGACTAGTGATAAGACATACTGTAACCGCCAGGAAAAGTCCTATGGAGGGGGGGGGGGTGAGGGACATTAAGCCGCTAGAAGAATGGCCCAACATGTTTCGTGACAACAATCGCTTCTTCAGGGGCTGAATTATAAAATAATATTGTATTTATGTGTGCCAAGCAGTAAAAGACCTCCTATTTTCAAGGAGCCAACCTCCTCTATTGTTCATATAGGGCATGGGGCCATCCAAGAGCTAGATATGGGGGCACAATAATGGCCAGCAAGGCACGGGCCTCATAAGTCTCAAAAGTATATTATGTAGCAAAGCGTTTAGGATTTCTTGCAGATAGAAGAAGGCCCTGTCCCCAAAGTTGGCCAGACACTCCACAGGAAAGAAACAGAAAAATTCACTCTCCAATATCCCGGAAGGAGATAGAAATGGCCAGGAGGATATTCCAAAATATCAGCCCTTGACCTGTCCTTAAAGATGTCAACAAAGCATGCAAAAAATGCAAGAAGATGGATCCAGCCTTCTAGATAATTGGTCACTATTGAATGATGTCAGTATTCCATTGAAATATATCAGTTATCTGGCAGGAAGAAGAGTACACCTGCAACAGTCCAGAAATCCTCTGCGAGGTATATGGGTCCTGTGACCCAGAAGGCTGAACATCCCCAGGAAGAATGGCTCCGGGGCAAGCAACCTTTGAGAGGTGGAAATCTACCTGAACAACATGAAAGAGATGAAAGACTTCAGGGGTTCGACACCTTTATTTTTTTTTTAAGAAATTAACTAAAAATTACTAACTAAATAGTGAGGAAAACTTGGGGCAGTGGACGGTGTCAGTAGTTTATTTCTTTAATTTTTTTTAATTTTTCTTTTATTTTTTACAATTTTTTACATTATTTTTTTACTATTTTTTTTTTTTTTTTTTTTACAATTTTTGTAAAAGCCCCATTGGGGGCTTTGGTAAAATATCAGGGGTCTAAATAGACCTTTTAAGACAGAGACAGGGATGTTTTGTTCTTTTATGTCAGTAATCTTGACTGTTCTTCTGATGCTGTACTATCTAAAATAAAATCCATTGTTAAAAAGACAGAGAAAGGGACTGAGGACAGAGATTCCCCAGTCCCTTTCTCTGTGCTGGACAGTGAATGAGTGGGAAGTGCTCTGTTCATTCACAAATTGAAGCATGGTAAAGCTAGGGATCTTAAATCTCGATAATTTTTGCAGAGTTTGAATTTTTAAGCTTTCACAAAATCCCATGGAAATACCCAGCGATGTCATTGTCCCTAAGAGAGCGAACAGAAAGTTGGGTGTAAGTCCAAGCTTCTTGGACTATGATTTTGGACTATGTTGGGTGTAACTCCAAGCTTCTTGGACTATGACTTTGGACTATGTTGGGTGTAAGTCCAAGCTTCTTGGACTATGACTTTGGACTATGTTGGGTGTAACTCCAAGCTTCTTGGACTATGATTTTGGACTATGTTGGGTGTAAGTCCAAGCTTCTTGGACTATGATTTTGGACTATGTTGGGTGTAACTCCCAGCTTCTTGGACTATGATTTTGGACTATGTTGGGTGTAACTCCAAGCTTCTTGGACTATGACTTTGGACTATGTTGGGTGTAAGTCCAAGCTTCTTGGACTATGATTTTGGACTATGTTGGGTGTAACTCCCAGCTTCTTGGACTATGACTTTGGACTATGTTGGGTGTAAGTCCAAGCTTCTTGAACTGTGACTTTGGATTATGTTGGGTGTAAGGCCAAGCTTCTTGGACTATGACTTTGGACTATGTTGGGTGTAAATCCAAGCTTCTTGGACTATGACTTTGGACTATGTTGGGTGTAAATCCAAGCTTCTTGGACTATGACTTTGGACTATGTTGGGTGTAAATCTAAGCTTCTTGGATTATGACTTTGGACTATGTTGGGTGTAAGTGCAAGCTTCTTGGACTATGACTTTGGACTATGTTGGGTGTAAGTCCAAGCTTCTTGGACTATGACTTTGGACTATGTTGGGTGTAAGTCCAAGCTTCTTGGACTATGACTTTGGACTATGTTGGGTGTAAGTGCAAGCTTCTTGGACTATGACTTTGGACTATGTTGGGTGTAAGTCCAAGCTTCTTGGACTATGACTTTGGACTATGTTGGGTGTAAGTCCAAGCTTCTTGGACTATGACTTTGGACTATGTTGGGTGTAAGTCCAAGCTTCTTGGACTATGACTTTGGACTATGTTGGGTGTAAGTCCAAGCTTCTTGGACTATGACTTTGGACTATGTTGGGTGTAAGTGCAAGCTTCTTGGACTATGACTTTGGACTATGTTGGGTGTAAGTCCAAGCTTCTTGGACTATGACTTTGGACTATGTTGGGTGTAAGTCCAAGCTTCTTGGACTATGACTTTGGACTATGTTGGGTGTAAGTCCAAGCTTCTTGGACTATGACTTTGGACTATGTTGGGTGTAAGTCCAAGCTTCTTGGACTATGACCATACAACTTCTGGCTACACAGTTCAAGGTAAATTATACAACACCTGCTCCAGGTCAGTCTATTCATAGCCATCCCGGTGGAACATAGATGCAGATCTAGGCTTCCATCCTTGACAATATCCAAATGAAGAAAAAAGGAAGATCACACACAATGACCAACATGTTTCCTGCTGTACTCAGTGCTTTGTCAAAAGTTTTTACAGAGGGAAGGCGTCACAATTTTATCTTGTGCTAATTTGATATTGAGAAAATATGTTCCATTGGATATAGGTTTTAATTCTTGGATGTGACACAGCAGGATAAAGATAAGTATAGGGGGACCAGTCAGTAAAATGTTCCTCCTTCAGAGGTCCAAATATCATTTTTGCTGCACTATAACACATTACTGCCCCCCTTTACATCACATATCAGACTCACTTTCAAATCAGTGTTCTCAGCTCCCACCTTCACAGTCACCTTTACATCACTGTTCCTTTCCCCTTTACATCACAGTCCCCCCTTTAAAGCAGTCCCAGGGCCCTCAGTACCCCTTCACATCACAGCCCCCCCTTCACATAGCAGTGTCTCTTTATATTGCAGTCTCCTTCAACTCACAGTCCCCCTTTACATCATGGTGCCCCTTTACATTGCAGTCTACCTTTACATCAAAGTGCCCCTTTTCATTGCTGTGCACGTTTACATTGCAGTCTCCTTCACATTACAGTGTCCTCTTACATCAAAGTCCCCCTTTGCATTGTAGTCCCCCTTTTACATTGCAGTACCATTTTACATCACAGTGCCCCTGTTGGGTGCAGTCACCCTTTACATTGCAGTGCCCCTTCACATCAGAGTGACCCTTTCAATGGAAGCCTCCTATGCACAGTCCTACCTTTGGCATGAAAGAGGCTCTTATCAGCCTGGGTGTCCTCTCACGGGTCTCCCATTCCACCAATGATGTCATCCTCACAACAGGGCAGGGGGCAGGAGGTGCTGCAGATCTGGACAGAGAGCGGGAGCTGCCCACCTATTATGTTAACAAGTGGGTGAATACCGCCTGTTCAACCGAGAAGACTGGCAATCTCTGTCCATATCTGCAGCACCTCCTGCCCTTTCACATACTGTGAGAATGATAGAGGGAGACCCGGGAGAGGACACCCAGCTCCTAAGTGGTAGCCATAGCCCAGACAGGACTGTCAATAGGTCCAGGTCTGAACCACGGTCCACCATTCAGTGATCCCTGGTATACAGGATTTATGTAGCACCAACAGTTTGCACAGCAAATAACGGGAGTCAGTACAGTTACAATAAAAATCAAAAGCTTACAATCTAAAAGGAAAGGCAAGTGATAGAAAAATTAATAACTGTGGTAATGAGCTGATGGAGAAAGTAAAAGTTCTGTTTTTTAAGCAGAAGTGGGATAGGCTTCCCTGAAGAAATTCGTTTTCAGGGATCTCCTCAAGGTGGCCAGAGTACTCATTTCCTCCAGCCAAAAAGCCTCAAGCTGTCTCAAGCCTTGTGTCTTTAATCCCCAAACCTGCAGACAAGTCCTATTAAACATCCTGAAGAAACACCCCCATTTTCCAGAGTTGGGGGACATCTGCTGACCTTATAGACACCTGATCAAAAAACATCTCAGACGCTCAGGTAAGGGACAGGGT
The DNA here is from genome assembly GCF_062004578.1 of Staurois parvus. Taxonomy (NCBI): domain Eukaryota; kingdom Metazoa; phylum Chordata; class Amphibia; order Anura; family Ranidae; genus Staurois; species Staurois parvus. Next base: position 71,455 of record NW_028319350.1, read on the forward strand.
ATCTAGGGGCTAAAAAGCTAGAGTTACACTCTCTGCCCTCTGTAGGAATAGGAGATAGGAAGACAGGTTGGGGTAGGGAGATCCAGAGGATGAGAGAGGCTCTGGAGAAGTCCTGAAGGTGAGCATGGAAGAATGGTGATCGGGAAAAAGACAGCAGAAGGTCTTAGTAGGAGCAGAGAGGATGGTTTGGGTGATATTTTGAGACATGGCTGGTGATGTAGCTTGAGGCAGAGTTGTGGATGGCTTTGTACATTGTGGTTAGTATTTTTAATTTTATGTGTTGGGTGTTTGGCAGAAGAGGGATTAGTTAAGATGGGTGGCATGCAGTTGTTGGTAAGGTGGATAAGTCTAGCACCAGCTTTTAAGATGGACTAAGGACGGGATAGCCTGTGTAGAGATAGGCCAACAAGATGTGAATTGCAAAAGTTGAGGCAAGAGATAAAAAAGTAGTGAATACGTGACTTGAAAGTGTTGTTTCTTAAGAAGGGGAACATTTTGGAAATTTTACAGAGATGAAGCCAGCAAAATTTGGACAGTAATTGGGTTTAGGCCCAAAGGAAAGGTCAGAGTCCAGGAGTACACCTAACACCCTGGTATGTGTGGAGGGACTGATAATTGTGCTATTGATCTCACTAGAAATGTCAGGGAGGGGACACTTGGTGGGGGGGATTAAATATCTATATCCCAGTGTTAACGCATGGGATCTTTGCTTTTCCTTCATTTGGATACCCATTTGCCTGTACCTCATATAAACTAAATCCTTGTTCTTATAACAATTTTTCCTGGTTCATCTTGATGGGTTTACAGTTGTGTTCAAAATAATAGCAGTCAGACATCACTAACCGGATCAATCACTGTTTTTGGTAGAAATGATATTTCTACATGGCAAATAATTTACCAGCAGGTGTAGTAGAGTAATAGAAATCCAACAGACCCAACAGTCATGACATGCATGCTGCTGATTCTGTGTCATTGAATCACTCATTGAAAGGGGCGTGTTCAAAATAATAGCAGTGTGGAGTTCTATTAATGAGGTCATTCATTCTTTGAAAAACAGGTGGCAATTATTGCCCTTATTTAAGGAAGGAAGGCAGCAAATGTTGTACATGCTGGTTACAGTGCATTTCTCTCTGAAATTCTGAGGAAAATGGGTTGTTCCAGATATTGTTCAGAAGAACAGCGTACCTTGATTAAAAAGTTGATTGAAGAGGGAAAAACATATAAAGAAGTGCAGAAAATGATCGGCTGCTCAGCTAAAATGATCGCAAATGCTTTAAAATGGCAACCAAAACCTGAAAGACGTGGAAGAAAGCGAAAAACTACCATTGGAATGGATTGAAGAATAGCCAAAATGACAAGGACTCGGCCAACAATCAGCTCCAGGAAGATGAAAGAAGGTGTGACGTTCCCTGTGAGGACTGTTACAATTAGAAGACGCCGATGTGAAGCCAAGCTATCTGCAAGAAGCCCCCGCAAAGTCCCACTGTTGGAAAAAAGACGTGTGCTGAAGAGGTTACAATCTGCCAAAGAGCACATTGACCGGCCTAAAGAGAAATGGTGCAACATTTTGTGGACTGATAAAAGTAAGATTGTTCTTTTTGGGTCTAGTGGGCGGAGACAGTTTGTCAGATGACCCCCAAACACTGAATTCAAGTCACAGTACACTGTGAAGACCGTGAAGCATGGCGGTGCAAGCATCATGATATGGGGATGTTTCTCACACTACGGTTTTGGGCCTATTTATCGCATACCAGGGATCATGGATCAGTTTGAATACATCAGAATACTTGAAGAGGTCATGCTGCCTTATGCTGAAGAGGAAATGCCCTTGAAATGGGTGTTCCAACAAGACAACGACTCCAAACACACCAGTAAACGTGCAACATCTTGGTTCCAGACCAACAAGATGGACGTTATGGAGTGGCCAGCCCAATCCCCGGATCTTAATCCAATAGAAAACTTGTGGGGTGACATCAAAAATGCCGTTTCTGAGGCAAAACCAAGAAATAGAGAAGAACTGTGGAATGTGGTCCAATCATCCTGGGCTGGAATACCTGATCACAGGGGCCAGAAGTTGGGTGACTCCATGCAACACAGATGTACAGCAGTTCTCAGAAACAGTGCGACTACAACCAAATATTAATCCAAAATAAATAGCACTTTCTTCCTCTACCAAAAACTTAATGAATTGCTTAACATTCCTTCCCCTGAAATACAAACATAATAATAAAGTAAGCAAACATAATGAGTGACTACCCAAACAAACAAAAATAATATAACCAGAAAAATAATATAACCAAAAAATTATATATATCAAATATAAATAAAGTCCCATACACCTAAAGTCCAAATAAAGTATAAAGTCCAAAATCTTTATAAGTGATCTCTCAATATGTCTTTATCCCCGGATAGGATTGGTGATATATTCCAGATAATCTTCCAGTGCCTCAAAAAAACAAAAAACTCAACATAGTGTGTGTCGAGGCACGTGACGTTGTGACGTATTGACGTTCTCCGGAAGTACCGGGGCGGCCATCTTGGATTCGGGAACACGCGGTAGTTCCAACCCCTGAGACTCCCATGGTCACCTGGCTCTCTCGGCTTTAGGAATAAGGGGCTGTAAACAGCCACCACGAAGGAGTGGGCTCTCTTTATGGGACGTTCCCAGTGTATGGAAGCTGTACTCATCTAACTTAAGTGTAAGTTGCTACAATAAAATTGATTATATTTTATATATATACTGATCCCTGGTCTATTTTATGAGGTCTGTGGGCAAAGGCAGGAGACGCTATCTGATCCATGTGTGGAGACACTTTCACCTCTAATATGGATTCTATGCTGATTATATCTTTGATGGGGGTAATTATGCACTTCATCTATTGTGTGCAGTGAAGCTATTTACTTAAATTATACCCTGAAGATTTCACGATTGCTGTGACACCTTTATTGTGTATTTTGCATGTTACACGTGTGGCACATAATATACATATTTTTTTGGGTAACACACTATGTTGAGTTTTTTGTTTTTTTGAGGCACTGGAAGATTATCTGGAATATATCACCAATCCTATCCGGGGATAAAGACATATTGAGAGATCACTTATAAAGATTTTGGACTTTATACTTTATTTGGACTTTAGGTGTATGGGACTTTATTTATATTTGATATATATAATTTTTTGGTTATATTATTTTTCTGGTTATATTATTTTTGTTTGTTTGGGTAGTCACTCATTATGTTTGCTTACTTTATTATTACAACCAAATATTCATGAAGTTATTCAAAGGAAAGCAAAATCTTCAAACAATTCTCAGTTTATATAGTGAATGTTTGAGTTTGTAAAGAAGAATACAAACACTGCGATTTTTTTGAACCGTCTAATATTCACTTTTCTTCCATTTTTTTAGAGCAACAACACAAATGTGATCTATTTTTCTTCATGTTTTGATTTGGAATAGAATGTGTCGTGTTCCCAATGCATTTGTGTGGATGGAAATAAAAGCTATTAGAAGGATTTTCAGCTTTATTCACTTTTTTCAACACACTGCTATTATTTTGAACACAACTGTATGTAAGAAAAAAAAAAGGCACCATCTTAATGAAGCAAAAGCAGAATGCACTTTCTTGAGATAAGCTTTTAGGTTTTCTGCAAAATCTAGATCAATCCTTATTTTCAGGTACAGAGGATAGAAAACGAAGATTATAGAGGCTTTCCTTGGTTTTCGGTTTGGCACACAGCAAACCCCCTTACGTACTGGGTCAAGGGCTCAGATGAATGGAACAAAGTCTTTGTCCAACTCTTTTTTTTTTTTTTATGTATGGTGACTCATTGTCCAACAGCCAGGCAGACAATATGATCTGAGACGTGCTGTATTTCATGGAGGAAAGGAAACCTTGAAAAAAATTTTAAGGAGCTACATACACAACTATTATTTACCCCAAGGTAAAAAACACTTGTTACCATGGTAACTAAAATATGTATCCAGTACGATGTAGTATTTCTCTGTTATATGCATTAGTAAAGATTTTTACACACTGCATCCAAGAGAAAGCTCTGCTTGTATAACAAAAATACCATTGTGTCAGCTCATAAGCACACATTAGAAGGGCCAATGAGATGCCAAAGAGAACCTGATATGGCTTAAAGGCAACAACAATGCTGCAATGCAGGAACCTTGTAGTCCCTGCTAGTAATGATCGCTGTGGATCCTCTCAGATTCTAGACCCAACACTGTATATGGGGCCCAGACTTCAGCCAAAGTCAAGAATAAGCCCCACCCCTTTATGCTCTAAACTACACCTCTACCACTAAGCTGTCAAATGCAGAAGCTTTAGCAGCTGTGGTATTTAGCATTTAAATGACAGGGTGTAAGCAAAGAAGGGGAAGTTTAGTCTCAAGTTGGGCAGGTGTTGAGATCGCTTCTCGGCCTTTTGGCTAAGATCAAGTGTGTTCTTATCAGTGTCCAGCAGGGGTGCTCCACGGTCATTCTAGCTTTGCGGGGATGGCTGGTTGTATAGTACCCCTGCTGGTATGACGGGGGTCCTGATGGTTATTACGGGGGGAACAGAAACCGTGGTGCCCACGAGTAGTAGCTGGGGCCCGGGAGTAATTCCCCTTTGGAACATCAGAGGGACCCAGTACCTCCTGATTCGAGCGGATCTACCTCAGTCTGGCCAGGGGCCGGGAAGGCAGAAAGTCCGCAAACCAGTGCCCCCTTTGTGGTCGCCTCAGGGGTGCTCTTAGTAACACCTGGGTGTGGGACCCCACAGTGTGAACAGGCACATGGTCACTGTGTTTTCAACTTTATCTGCACAGCGCCCTCAGGACCAGGCCTTCTGGCTAAGTTCAGGGCAATTTTTGCTACAGGCCTCAGGGCCTGGTCTGTGCACTATTTGGCATGACCACTTTTTTATTTTCTATTTATTTAATTTATTCACCTCCCACGTTTTGTCACTTTTTTTTACTTACGTGTGTGTTTTTCTCACAGGATGGAGGGTGTGGGTCCTCGGGCCTGCCCTGAAGTCTAGGGGGAGGATGTGTGGACTTTTGGTTCCTTCCTCCCCTGTCCCTGGGGGGTTTTCTCTTTGTGAGAGCCCCCTGACCAAGTACTGAGTGGCTGGCTTCGGCTGGCCACAAGGAACGGTGGTCCTCCAGGTCTTTTGGCCAGGAGGACCAAATGGGAACCTTGTCAATGTCAGGAGCTTCGTGCCCCGGGGGATCAGGGTAGTGGTCCATCCCCTTCGGGGGAAGGACAAAGCACACCCCTAAGTGCACTTTTTCGTGTGGTGTTTTACACTTGCACTTTCTTTTGTGATTCACTTACGGGTTTTTTTTGTTATCTGCACGTTTGCGGACTTAAAAAAAAAAGGTGTTGAGATCCTAGGTGCAACCTGGTCCTAGGATCCAAAGAGGTTTCACAGGAACACACCTCTGTATCCCATATAACTGAATGAAAGCCTGGGTCTTGTAATGCAGCTCTATGGTGGTAGTTGAAATAGTAGCCTCCCTAGCGGTCTGATTATGTCAGTATTTCTGGGCTCAAAGCGGTACATTTTTTTGCATGGAAACGGAACCCAGAAGATGGATTCGAGCATCGGCCAGAGGACATTGCCAGGGACACTGAAATAGGCACATCGCGGGAGCGAAGGACAAGGGAAGTGAAGAAGAGATCCCGGAGCAGCGCCGCATGGTATTCCCGAGTGTAGCTCGGGGTTACCGCTTGTGGTGCTGAAACTTTACCCCGAGCTACACTCGGGAATACCTCCAGGGAGGTTAAGAGGTAGTAGAAATACTAAGTGGTAGTAAAAATATTAAGAAAAAACATTGGACATCTGACCATCACCTAAATGAGCTTTTTGGACATCACATTCCAAAACCATGGATGTTAATTTAGAGATGACCCACCTATGAGGTTATAACAGCCTCCATTTTTCCAGGAAGGCTTTCCACAAGAGTTTGGAGAGTGTCTGGAGGAATCTATGCCATTCATTAAAAAGAACATTTAAGTGGTCAGGTACTGACATTGGATGAGAAGACCTGGCTCCCAATTGGCTTTCCAATTCATCCCAAAGATGTTCAGTAGGGTTGAAGTCAGGGCTCTGTGCAGACCAGTGTTTCTCAATCAGGGTTCCATTGAACCCTAAGGTTCTTTCTGAGGTTGTTAGGGGTTCCTTGAGCAAGGAGCAATGGTGAATTGATCTCCCAACTACACTGAATATCAATGCAAAGGGACAATTTTCCACTAACAACCAGTGTAAGGGGTCACTTCTACCCTGACTGCTGATGTTAGTGGATACCACAATTTTTATTGTCTGCCTTTCTTTTCTGCAGCTATTATTTATTAATATTACTGAAATAATTTTGTAGGGGGTTGAATACAAAATGAACTATCATGGGTGTCAAATATACTAGATACTCTACATTACCTAATATTTAATGTAAAACTTTCTTCAAGTTATTGGTTACGCTAATGTACCATGAGCAGCAGGTGGAATCCCTTTAGCAGGGGTTGTTTGAGAACCTGAAAATTATTTCAAGGGTTCCTTAGGAGTAAAAGGGTTTAAAAGGGCTGGTGTAGACCATTTTCAAGTTCTTCCACACCAAACTGGTCAAACCATATCTTTATGGAGCTGGCTTTGTGCATGAGGCACAGTCATGCTCAAACAGAAAAAGGGCCTTCATCAAATTTTGGCCCCAAGGTTTGAAGAGCACAAGTCATGCTAGAACAGAAAAGGGCCTCCACCAATCTATAGCAAAAAGAGAACCCAGACTGTGTGTGTTAAATGTCCACGTCCTTACAAGTCACATATTACTATAAACCAAATGTTTAGTCATGAACTTTATATGGACATATAAAAGAAGAACTGAGTACCATAAAATCAACCTTATTATATACCATTAAAAATGTATTACACAACATTACACATTACTATCCACATTGGGGTTCACAACATGCATAGATTCCGATTGGAGTTCACATGTGGACTCGACGCATTTCAGAAATCCTTCAGGAAGACATGTGCCAGAATCAGTACATTGGAACCCACTCCTAATCTTTAGCAGAGAAATATTAGCCAGTTGGATCAACTGGAATTCATAGTATGTGCATGTTGCCCATAGAGGAGCAAATAAATAAGTATGAAGCCACTAGCTCTCAGGTGGGGGATTCAGATGCAGTCAAAAACAGCCAATGGTCTTCCAAACATAATCTTCTCAATGGGGAACCATGCAGAACCAATGTAGATAAATCATCATAATGACAACATAGTACTTAAGACTCATATATTACAAAAGAGGGGGATCTTGATGAGTCAAGCCATGCTGGAACAGAAAAGGCCCTTCACCAATCTGTGAACCCAAGGTCTGAAGAGCACAAGTCATACAGGAACAGAAAAGGATCTTCACCAAATTGTGGCCCCCCAGGTCTGAATAGCACAAGTCATGCTGGAACAGAAAAGGGCCTTCACCAATCTGTGGCCCCAAGGTCTGAAGAGCAAAAGTCATGCTTGAACAGAAAAGGGCATTCGCCAATCTGTGGCCCCAAGGTCTGAAGAGCACAAGTCATGCTGGGACAGAAAAGGGCCTTCACCTAATTGTGACCCCAAGCTCTGAATAGCACAAGTCATGCTGGAACAGAAAAGGGCCTTCACCAATCTGTGGCCCCAAGGTCAGAAGAGCACAAGTCATGCTGGAACAGTAAGTGGTCTTCAGTAAATTGTGGCCCCAAGGTCTGAAGAGCACAAGTCATGCTGAAATAGTAAGTGGTCTTCAGCAAATTGTGGCCCCAAGGTCTGAAAAGCACACGCCACGCTTGAACAGAAAAGGGCCTTCACCAATCTGTGGCCCCAAGGTCTGAAGAGCACACGTCATGCTGGAACAGAAAAGGGCCTTCACCAATCTGTGGCCCCAAGGACTGAAAAGCACAAGTCATGCTGGAACAGTAAGTGGTCTTCAGCAAATTGTGGCCCCAAGGTCTGAAGAGCACACGTCATGCTTGAACAGAAAAGGGCCTTCACCAATCTGTGGCCCCAAGGTCTGAAGAGCACACGTCATGCTGGAACAGAAAGGGACCTTCACCAATCTGTAGCCCCAGGGACTGAAGAGCACACGTCATGCTGGAACAGTAAGTGGTCTTCAGCAAATTGTGGCCCCCAAGGTCTGAAGAGCACACGTCATGCTGGAACAGAAAAGGGCCTTCACCAATCTGTGACCCCAAGGTCTGAAGAGCACACGTCATGCTGGAACAGAAAAGGGCCTTCACCAATCTGTGGCCCCAAGGTCAGAAGAGCACAAGTCATGCTGGAACAGTAAGTGGTCTTCAGTAAATTGTGGCCCCAAGGTCTGAAGAGCACAAGTCATGCTGAAATAGTAAGTGGTCTTCAGCAAATTGTGGCCCCAAGGTCTGAAGAGCACACGCCACGCTTGAACAGAAAAGGGCCTTCACCAATCTGTGGCCCCAAGGTCTGAAGAGCACACGTCATGCTGGAACAGAAAGGGACCTTCACCAATCTGTGACCCCAAGGTCTGAAGAGCACACGTCATGCTGGAACAGAAAAGGGCCTTCACCTAATTGTGACCCCAAGGTCTGAAGAGCACACGTCATGCTGGAGCAGAAAAGGGCCTTCACCTAATTGTGACCCCAAGGTCTGAAGAGCACACGTCATGCTGGAACAGAAAAGGGCCTTCACCAACCTGTGGCCCCAAGGTCTGAAGAGCACAAGTCATGCTGGAACAGAAAAGGGCCTTCACCTAATTGTGACCCCAAGCTCTGAAGTGCAAAAAAGGTCTTTGTTAGCTATAACATTATCAGTACCCTTCACCGGCGCTCAACAGTATAGAGGGGTCCCCAGATACTTATTTTTCTAATCGTGCATTTCTCGTTCTTCTAGATTACCAGGTGATGTACTTAATAGTACGAATAAATCAGCCCACACTGGAGTTCCCTGGTTGCAAGGTTGTAGTTTCCCTATCATGTTTAACAGATCTAAGCTTGTCATTAACCCGAGCAATTTGTAAAATCGATGTAAGATCTTTACGCTATATGTACTTTTGCAGTCAGAACACATTTGTATTTTTAGAAGCCCATTCATCCCCAATTTTTTTTTTTTTCTTTAAATTTACACTTTAGCAGTACCAACATCTATTTGCATCCTTGCAGAATGACTGCTGTTTGTTTACACACCATGCTTCTTCTCGGGTACACAGGGAACCCTCCAGTCAGCCTTTGCTCCTGATAATAAGTCTAATAATAAATTTCTATTTGCAATTCTTCGGGCTACGGAATAATTGGATACAAAACTCCAGAAAAGGGCTGAAATCTCCTTTCTTTATCTCACCGCTAATTAGGCAGCTCGTTAGTATCACAGCCTTTCTCCCGCAGCCCAGCAGATCTTATCTCCTATGGGAGAATGAGCAATGTCTTTTAAGTTTCTCTGTAGCGGAGGCAGAGAATGCAAAGCACAGCAGGATGTAGTGGAGAAAAGCTCAGCTCACCAAGACTTTTCCTTCTTTTGAGGTGATATGAAGACCAAACTATGGAAATTATTTTTTTTTTTTTACGTTTTCAAAATAAATGGTCATGCCTAGGTCGCGTTCTCATCCGTTTCTACAGTTTACAGATGTAAACTGGATTAACAGCACTATCAAGCCTAAAGCAGAACTCCAAGCAAGATGAAACAAATATAGGGGAGTTGTCTACCTACCAAACGATTTGGATTTTTGTCCATCCTGTCCTTTTTTACACAGCTCTGTCACACCTAGCAGCTCACTGAGTGACACCACCTTTTTTAATATAGTTATAGGTCATAGAATAGAGACAGAGTTGTCAACTTTCCCCCCTCCCCACACTGCATAAAGAGCAGTAGTAGACAGATACGGTTGCCTCTCTGCTCATTCCTATTAGGATGCTTCTTTTCAGTACATTTGCATGCAGAATACCTGGTTGGCTTCCATTTCTATCAATGGCTTCTATTTGATACCGATTCAAATTAAGATACTTTAGATACTCTAGATGCATTTAAAAATAAATGTAATGATGTATTATTGATTACAGAGCTCAGCTTTAACCCCTCGCCTACCAGGCACTTATACCCCCTTATTTACCAGGCCAATTTTCAGCTTTCAGCGCTGCCGCACTTTGATTGACAATTGCGCGGTCATGCAACATTGTACCCATATGAAATTTTGATCATTTTTTTCTCACAAATAGTGCTTTCTTTTGGTGGTACTTAATCGCCACTGGGCGCTTTACTTTTTGCGCTATAAATAAAAAAACTGCAAAAAATTTGAAAAAAAAAAAAAAGTTTCTTTGTTTCTATTATAAAATTTTTCAAACAGGTATTTTTTCTCCTTCACTGATGTGCGTTGATGAGGCAGCACTGATGGGCACTGATAGGCGGCACTGATAGGCAGCAGTAAAGGGCACTGATAGGCAGTACTAATGAGGTGGCACGGATAGGCGGCACTGATAGACAGCACTAATGAGGTGTCACGGATAGGCGGCACTAATATGCAGCACTGATAGGCGGCACTGATAGGTGACACTGATGATGGGTACTGATAGACGGCACTGACTGGCATCACTGCTGGGCACTGACTGGCGGCACTGACTGGTGGCACTGACTGGTGGCACTGGTGGGCAGCACTGGTGGGTGGGCACAGGTGGGTGGCACTGCTGGGCACAGGTAGGTGGCACTTCTGGGCACAGGTGTGTGACACTGCAGAGTGACACAGGTGGGTGCACTGCTGGGCACAGGTGGGTGATCTGCTGGGCACAGGTGGGCGGAGCTAGTGGGCGCACTGCTGGGCACAGGTGGGCGGAACTTGCGGGTGGCACTGCTGGGCACCGATCATCAGGGCACTGATCATCAGTGCCCTGATGATCGGTGCCGATCCCCGCTCTGACAACTGCCGGTTCTCGGCAGTACTTTCCTCACGATCTGACAGCGTGAGGAAAGTGCAGCCGAGAACCGGCACTTTCATTTCCCTCTGATCAGCGTGTCATTGGACACCGCTGATCACGTGGTAAAAGGCCGCTGTGATTGGCCTTTTACCACATCACGTGATCAGCTGTGTCCGTAGGACACAGCGATCACGGAGATCGCCGGGTGCGCGCCCCCTGGGGCGCGCAGGAGAGCGCATTCTGGGAGGACGTCATATGACGTCCACTCAGAACTGGCCGGCCGCAGTGCAGCCGTCATTCGGCTATCTGCGGTCGGCAGCTAGTTAAAAATGTAATGCAAACAGGTGTGTCACGGCCTCCAGTGACTGTCTACCTTCAGCACCGCCAGTGTCCTAGCCATGTGGCAGCACCCAAATATTGCAGAGTTCCCCTTTTAAATTTTAACATTTCTAACAGCCTCCGTTTGCATGGTCATCAGCTCACTTCCCCCCTCCCTTATTTCCTGTGAAATAATGTGTTCCAGTCTGTAGCTGGTACTATTATTTTTAGCTGAAGATAAATTATCTAGCAAGGCCATATTCTGCGCTGTTTAGAAAGTCTTTTGAATGTACAGAAAGTGAAAGAGGAAATATATTTATTGTAACATAATTGCTGATATGTATATCCTGTGAGATGCTTTTCAAGGCACTTAGCTCACAGACACGTGTCCTTGCTAAGTCTCAACCAGCGCTGGCTAATAAAAGGTTTGTTTTCCTCAAGTTCATGTCCGGAGTTTTACCTAGTATTCCTAATTTTGTTACTACAGCCACACTTGCACATTCTAGCCCCATAGACTTCTATCAGGCTTTGTCCTAAGGCTGAAGACGAACAAATATGGAAGGAAACCATATATGGATCTGTAATACGCAGATGCGGCCAGAATGTAAACAAACACCAGAGGCCACATCTGCAAGTTTAAAGTATACATGGATCTGTGGAGGAGAAGGGTGGCTTAGGTTCAGTCATGGGAAGGGGACAAAAGAAGTAGCTTGTATTTTTATGTAAAGTCCCCTTTAAAAGCCCAACTGGAATCTGTCCCCCCCGTGGCAGCTGTGCTCCCCTTGAGGCTCCCCAGTTTGTATTTTAGCATTTTATGTTTTTAATATTTTATGTTTTTTGCTTACATTTTTCAAGTGTCTCCTGGCAAGTTATGACGCAATGCATCCTATTCCTCGTTGGTTTTCTCCTGGCTCTGATTGAATCAGGATCAGGGGTGGACTGACAACTCATGGGGCCCCCGGGCAATAGGGGATTATGGGGCCCCTGTATCCAAACTCAAAAAAGCCTATGAAAAAGATACCAGGGGCATCTCATGGGGCCCCCTACTGACCCCGGGCCCTCGGGCAGTGCCCGAGTTTCCAAATGGTCAGTCCGCCCCTGATCAGGATAAAACATAGATCTCCCTGCATCAATGCACTTTAAATGCAAATTGCCATAGTCAGGGATAGCCATGATGCCCTGAATCCAGTCTTTCTTGAATACTCACCCACCCAGTACTTACATTTAAAGGCAAATTCTACCTTTTGCAGAAATTTGAATAAATGCACCCACCTTATTTAAAAAAAAAGGACATTTGTTACATTTTTACATTGGAGCCTGAAGATCATTGCAACCGTGATCCCTAGATCCAATGTACAGGCTCCTGTAGACTCTTTTCTCCAGCCCCAGGTTCTTATGGAGGCACAGATCTTCAGTTACGAGGCTGAAGGAGGTAAACAATATACTACGAGTGTGGTGGCACCACAGCACTTGGCTCAACTGAGATACCACATGGGCAGATGAGACTTGCAGTCTCCCTATTCTGTGAATGGATGACGCGGCCTTGAGAGCAGGGCCAAATTCAAAACTAGAGAAGCTTGTCGGGAAAAGCAACCTCCTCGGGAGAACCTTGGGAGAAGTAAGTTTGGGGCAAGGAAATAATTTGGGGCATAATGGACTTTTGTGATGCTCAATGATATACCATCCAATAAATATTAAAGCAATCTATTAAGATATTATTAAAACCAATTACATTAAAAACTATTGATTATCTTGATTATCCTGATACATATTATCTATCCCCTAGGTAGACTGTTGATATCCCACCTAACTCCTACTGTCATGTTTCCATTGACTGTCATATGCCTTTAAGTGTTCTTTATATTTTGTCTCTGCTCCTCCCTTTCCTCTGGTTTAGTTCTTGCTGTATAGATAGCCCCACCCCTTTTACCAGTAATGCATTCCAGCTTCTAGCCTCATGTCTTATGGAAGCAGATCACATTATGATCTTTTGACCCATCCAATGTTCATTGTTGTAAGATTCTCTCAGTTTATGGAATAAACTTCACAAGATCTACAAGGTGTCATCTGATCAAGTCATTATTCAACTAAGATTGGAGTTATCGATATCTCATCACAACTGTAAGTTACAGAGATCACACTTTCAATGCTTAGATTGGAGAGACAGAACACCTACTACAGGTTGAACAGATATAATACACAACTGGATTGAAATTTTAAATTTTGCATAGATTATCCAAGGAGGAAGGAAGAAAAGGCGTGTTTTGTAGATTATTCTGTTCCTTCAGGAGAGGGGAACGAAGGAGGCAACAGTTAGATGAATCTCCCTTGGACAATTTATACAAAATTCAAATTAAAAAAATATAAAATGTGAATGAAATATAAAATATAAATATAAGATTATAAATTTAAAATAGACATAAAAAAATACAAATACAAAAATCCAGTTGTGTATTATATCTTTTCAACCTGTAACAGGAGTTCAGGGGGATATAAGAAGTCTACTAGGGGGATAGATACTATGTATCAGGATAAACAATAGTTTTCATGAAATTAATTTTTATTCTAACCAGGGGCGGACTGACAACTCAAGGGGCCCCCGGGCAATAGGGGATCATGGGGCCCCTGTATCCTTGTCCAAACTCAAAAAAGCCTATGAAAAAGGTACCAGGGGCATCTCATGGGGCCCCCTACTGACCCCGGGCCCTCGGGCAGTGCCCGAGTTTCCCAATGGTCAGTCCGCCCCTGATTCTAACCCTATTAAGGGAGATTATTTTAATACTTACTGGATGGGATATCTTTGAGCACCACAAAAGTCCATTATGCCTCAAATTATTTCTTTGATCCAAGATCGTTTTGTATGAGGTGCCATGTTAACAATATCTATCAACTAATTTTTAAAATTAGTAGTTTGGGGGTAGGGGTCTGGGGAATGTCAAATATGAGTGTAACGTGAAGCATGGTCCCAAAGGTGGACTTAGACTTTAAGCAAGAGCTGCCCCCAGCAATGCCTCCTCTTCCTCACAAGATGTTCTCAATCTTTTAAGTTGAGTGATGCCACTCAACGTTGAAGACTGTGGACTGAGATCTTGTGATGGAGAAGAAGTACTGTTGGGAACTGCTCCAAATTGAAGGACCATATTCCAGCCTGAGTGACTTTTTTTTTTTAAGTTGAGTGATGCCACTCAACGTTGAAGACTGTGGACTGAGATCTTGTGATGGAGAAGACGTACTGTTGGGAACAGCTCCAAATTGAAAGACCATATTCCAGCCTGAGCAGCTTTTTTTTAACAATCCCTGGGGGACATGTATAAAAAAAAAAAAAAAAACCTAGCCCAGAGTTGGGCTTTAACCATTTCCACCCCAAAAAAAAATCACAAAATCAGTATGATTCAGGCACGACGGAGAGTTCAGTACATACCCATTAGACTTTCCAGAGAGATTAATGATCCGTTTGATACAAAACATTCAATGTGTGCGCACCATGTGGTCAGCAATAGGCTGGTTTCTTTTATCTTATGAATTACTAAAACAGATGTGTCAGGAGAATCCATGAACAAACCAGGCAAATATATGCATTACATATCTTTGGAAATGTCTTTTCTCTCGTATGTACAAAGCTCAGACTCATGACACATCCTAAGATATTAATATTCATCAAGTGCCTGGGTCAAACTTCTATACTTGCATTTTGTTTGCAGTAATGCTGAACTCAATTATCATGTTCCGAGAAAGTGGAAGAGACATCTCAAAGGAAACGAGAGAAAAACGTAGCTCTTGGTTTCATTGCCGGGTGCGGAAGGTTCATTTACTGTTGAATGCAAGAGAGATATGTAGATACAAATAACACTGTTCAACAGGTAAAAAGTTTTGGGCATAAAATTAGCTAATCTTACATAATTTTGGGGTGCTGAAAACGAAAATGACCCTAAAAAATGTTGATTGGCTCTAGTTTCCATGATATATTCACCCATCTAATGACGTAAGCCATTCAAAATTATGATGCAACTTCAGCTGCATATTGCGCAATTGATACTGGTGACCAATAGAAAATTGCATGTATACTGAGATGATGCAATATTAGCCTTTAATTGCATCACTTCACTGCATAAACGCTGCAGTATCTGTAGCTGATTGTAGTTCGACAGCGTCTTTACATTTCGTTTTATGCTTATATAGGCTACTCAGTAGTGCCTCGAACTTGTGTGAATAAAGCAGATAATTTCTGCTATATCTGCGGTGAAATAACTTTTATCTCACAAAAAAGGAGGATAACAGGAATGATTAAGAAAGCCTACAACTTGTATTTTGGCTGCAAGATAGGAGACCAGGACAAGAGCTGGGCACCACATATATGCTGCAATTCTTGTGGGACGGCACTGGAGCAATGGTTGAATGGAAAAAAGGCATCTATGCCTTTCGCTGTGCCAATGATTTGGAGAGAGCCAACAGATCATGTTAGTAATTGTTACTTTTGTATGGTGCCTCCAATTGTAAAAGGGCTAAATAAGAAGAAAAAGTTATCTGTGCACTATCCAAATATTCCATCGGCAATACGTCCAGTTCCTCATGGAGAGGGGCTACCAATTCCTAAAGCACCAGAATCCTTCGTGGTTGAGTCAAGTGAGGAAGAACCTGAAGCGTGTAGTCACGTGCAGTTGTAAGAGATAGCCCTTTCCTCGAATACAAGAGAAAAGCCAAGAGAAGCAAAACCGACACAAACTGAAGACAAAACTAGTGAGAATCCTAAGTATTAAAATGATTCAACTTAGCTTATGGCTATAATTTTTCTTGGTAATCCTATGCAATATATTATGCCATTTAGGCTTTGTTATGTAGTCAATATCACTTGCTTTATATTTGTGGAAAGACATCTATCTATATAATTATTGTGCATTATGTAGTCATTACGCCTATAGTAGAAAACTTTCCGTTTACAGAAAAACTAGAGCCAATTGACAAATTTCATTGTTATATTTGAACTCAGAATGTGAAATTCATTAAGAAATGGATCCTTTTGTTTCCAAAACTGGCAAAAAATAAAAATTTGTTGAACAGTGTAATCGATACGTTGTATGAAAAGGTTTTAACCTCCCTGGCGGTATGATTATGTCAGGAATTTTGTACCAAAAGCGGTACCATTTTTTTGCATGGAAATATGTATTTTTTTTATTGTAGGCCTGTAATTTAGGAATAACTCCCTGAAATCTGTCCGAACAAGAGTCTAGTAAACATTCCGGATAGGATAAAACTTGAAACACGAAATCATAAATTATAATTTAATAAATACTCATAAAAAATAATAATATAATAATTAACAAATAATTCTATAATTTATAAATAATTACCCTTAATTTCTCCAAATATAAAAATATATAAAATGTGCAACTCATTAATATACATCAAAAAAGAAAAAAAAAATTCAGATAATCTAAAAAATAATTGATATTAATTGATAAAAATAATCCATATTAATTGATAAAAATAAATAAATTTAAAATTAATAATTCAGAAATGTTCAATATAATTTATCAATTAATATGTGATGGGATTTTCAATTATATTGAACATTTATGAATTATTCATTTTAAATTTATTTATTTTTATCAATTAATATGGATTATTTTTATCAATTAATATCAATTATTTTTTAGATTATCTGAATTTTTTTTTCTTTTTTGATGTATATTAATGAGTTGCACATTTTATATATTTTTATATTTGGAGAAATTAAGGGTAATTATTTATAAATTATAGAATTATTTGTTAATAATTGATTTTATTTATTTATTCACGATTCTAATTTAAGGGCGCAGCACCATTATCTTTTTCAATTTGTTATTTTTTGTATATCCAATGAGAATATAACTAGGAGCTTGCAAACTTATCCTAGAATATAGATTTTTAGTGGCTCATAGGATATTTTTACCTAATAATATAATACTAATAAATTTAATTCAATAATATAATCAAACCAAAAACACTGAAATTTGAAATATAGCGCCAACTTCGCACATCGCTGAGCAAAGTCGCAGAATCGTTTTCAGTGTCTGATGATGAATTTCCCCCACGAATCATTATCACTCAATTCTGCAAGTGGTTCTAAGTTACTATCGCTGTTCTCTAGCCGGTCTAAAACCGATTTTGACTTAAAGGGACGCTTTTTGGACGCCATGGACGTTTCTCAGTTTCCAGGCAGAAAGAATAGTCAAAATGCAGGCAGGGCGCCGGACAAAGCACTCGGCACAAAATGTATGTGAAATGCTTTGATACAGGAATGTTTTGCTATGAAATAATCGTTTTAAAAAAAATTAAATTTTTTTTAAATTTTCAAATTTGCCGCCCGTACGTCCCGACGTCACAGGGACCGGAACACAGAAGCCGGATGCCGGCATTGGCCGGAGGAGATGGCCGGGGACGCTGCAGGGGACGCATCGCGGGAGCGAAGGACAAGGTAAGCACTGTAGGGAATCCCTGAGCAACTCCGCATGGTAAGCCCGAGTGTAGGTCTGGGTTACCGCTTGTGGTGCTGAAACTTTTCCCCCGAGCTACACTCGCCAAGGAGGTTAAAGAGAATCCATACATTGTATAAAAAGGTTTTATAAAACGTTCATCATTAGCCACATTTGGGTGTAAAAGGAAGTGGAGCACCAAAAAGACGGATTTGTGAAACGGCAGAGTTCAAGCCATCATATATTTACAAGGTTGGTAGTCAAACGTGTTTCTTGGTTTTCAGGCTCTACAAAGTTGACCATTTAATAAATACAATGGATTGAACAATTTTTGGCAAGCCACTAACGTCCACATCAAGGTTCATCAATGAGTGGAGGGTAATCTTTGAGACCAAGCACCATCACAGAGTGAAACACACTCATAGTGAAAAAAAGTTTTAACCACTTCCAGTCCGGACGCTTTCACCCCCCTTCCAGTCCGGACGCTTTCACCCCCCTTCCAGTCCGGACGCTTTCACCCCCCTTCCAGTCCGGACACTTTCACCCCCCCTTCCAGTCCGGACACTTTCACCCCCCTTCCACTCCGGACACTTTCACCCCCTTCCAGTCCGGACATTTTCACCCCCCTTCCAGTCCGGACACTTTCACCCCCCTTCCGGTCCGGACACTTTCACCGCCTTCCGGTCTGGACACTTTCACCCCCTTCCGGTCCAGACACTTTCACCCCCTTCCGGTCCGGACGCTTTCACCCCCCTTCCGGTCCGGACGCTTTCACCCCCCTTCCAGTCCGGACGCTTTCACCCCCTTCCAGTCCGGACACTTTCACCCCCCTTCCAGTCCGGACACTTTCACCCCCTTCCAGTCCGGACACTTTCACCCCCCTTGCAGTCCGGACACTTTCACCCCCTTCCAGTCCGGACACTTTCACCCCCCTTCCAGTCCGGACACTTTTACCCCCTTCCTGTCCAGGGCAATTTTCAGCTTTCAGCGCTATCACACTTTGAATGACAATTGCGCGGTCATGCAAAACTGTACCCATATGAATTTTTTACCATTTTTTTGAGACAGATAAAGCTTTATTTTGGTGGTATTTTTTCACCGCTGGGATTTTAATTTTTTTTGCTATGTAAATGAAAATGTCCAAAAATTTTGAAAAAAGTGTTTTTCTTCTAAAATTTTGCAAATAAATAATATTTCATCATAAATCTTTGCCAAAATTTATTCCGTTATCTTTTTAGTAAAAAAAAAAAATACGCCAAATTAGTTTATAACCAAAAATTATAATTTTTAAACATTTTTTTTTTACATTTTTTTTATTTAATTTTTTTAGATTATTATTATTTATTTTTTTTTACATACCGTCACCCTAGCAGTACAGTGTCACCATGGTGACACTGTACTACTTGTGGGGGGTGATGAAGATTTTTTTTTTTTACAGTGATTGCTTTTACACCCATATAGGATGTAAAAGCAATCATTTCTCTTTCTCTCTGTCTGCATTCTTGCAGCCATTGAGAAATACTGTGTGAGCTGTGATTGGTCAGAGCTTGTCACATGGTACAAGGCTGTTGTGAATAGCCTTGTACCATGTGACCTCTGTGATCATTCACAGATTTCACACGTAGTAAGCAAGTGACATCTTGCTTACTACTTTGCATGTGATCACTGATTGGCCAATCAGTGATCACATGATCGGGACCTCGTACAGACGATCGGTGTTTCACTGTGTCCGGAGGACACAACGGACACCGGATCGCGGTGCTGCGTGCTCCCAGGGAGCTCCCAGGGAGCGCGCACAACTAGAAATGGTGGGTGCCGTTTATGAACGGCAACCCGCCCCTGGAGTGCCACCGCCCTGCCGTTTAAAAACAGTAGGCGGATGGCAAGTGGTTAAGAACATGGCATGATGGAAAATGTATCTTTATGTAATTCCTTCTTAGTTAAATTTAGTTTGGGCCTCTGTTGTAATTACAGAAGTTGGGATTGTTTAGTTTGGTCTGTTCAAGGCTTCATCGGCTGGGAATTTAATTTCTCCCCCACCTGCCTCTAGAAGAAGCTTCTAAAGTTAAAGGAGGGAGAATTCAAACATCCGGCCTGAATATTTAGTAGGGCCTGGCCAATCCCTGGGAAGGTGGACCCAGATGGTGGCTGGGTTACTGTTAAATAGTCTGGAGCTCTGAGAAGATAGTCTTTTTCTGCCTGTGAGGATGGATCTGAACACTGAGAGGAAGGGGGACTGCTTATCCATGGACCACCCTTCCTGGACTACAGAATGAACTACCTTGTGGAAGGCTACACCCCTGGACTAACTATTGGCATGAAATTGTGAGTAGAGCCTCTATATCTGTGCTAAAGGTGATTCATGGCCCTCAGCCTTGAACCATATTCTATCTTAGTCCACCTTCATGTATAATCTGCTTCATGGTCCTCAACCATGAACTGTGGAATATTTACATCTGCCTATACTAGTACTACTGCTGCTTAGTGAAAGTTGTCCTCTATTATCAATACATCTCATCTGAAGTATTCTATATCACCCCAGATCCCCCCTCCCAAGTTCTATTAGCAAATAAACCTCAAAAAAGACAACCCCCCCCCCCCCCCCAAATTTCAAGTATAGACCTACTAGCCAGGCAAAAACCTTACTCTCCACCAGTTGCCCCACCAAACCTTGCCCAGGTCTGCCTCCAACCCCACCCCAGGCCCGTCCCCCAGCCCTGCCTCCAACCACGCCCCCTTAAACTTATGAAATTAAATTTTTCTTTAGAATAAAGAGTCCAAAGTATAAAAAAACAGCAATTATAACATAGGTTTATTATGTCAATTTAAACATAACAGCAATAGCTCCCTCAGCAGAGGAGAGCAGACCTTTCCTGCACTTGTCTCCTCAGCGGCACTGCCAGTGTAATGGTGGTGCTGAAGAAGAAGTTGGAAACCGGAAATTGGCTTCAAAGCGAGGCTTGGAGCACAAGTGGAATGCAAATCAATCCCCGGGGCCTGGGGATCCATCCATAAATGTGCAGGGCATTACTGTGCTCGCCAGAAAGGAATTTCCCCTCGCATTTGGCGAGCGGGCGAGTGGAATTTTCAAGCCCTGCCCTAGACTGTTTACTGAGCCAGAGCGGATAAGGGCCTGCTGTGCCTGGCTGCCTTGCACTGTCTTGGGGAAGCACCTGTGACTCTGTTGTGGCCCCTTTGGAGTTAGCGCTACATTTATGTATGTTTTGGAAGCTTAGATCAGCTAAGGTAGGTAAGCAACAGGGATAGGGTGGAGCAGGGGCAGACTGACAACTCATGGGGCCCCTGGGCAATAGGGGATCATGGGGCCCCTGTGTCCTTGCCCAAACTCAAAAAAGCCTATGAAAAAGGTACCAGGGGCATCTCATGGGGCCCCCTACTGATCCCGGGCCCTCGGGCCGTGCCTGAGTTTCCAAATGGTCAGTCCTCCCCTGGGGTTGAGTGATTGTTATGGAGATATATGCTATATTGGAGAAGGCTACTGGTTTTTGAAGTTTGGGAATGGATAATATGTATTGAAATGCTGGAATGCTCTGGATAGGTCTGGGTGTTACTGTTGTAGATGGGTGTTCTGGAGGGGGTTAGGAGACTTTGCAGAAGACTTGGTGGCCCTGTCGGAGATGAGGTTTCTGGAGAAGGCTTTTTAGGGGCAATGTGGGAAAGGGGAGGCCACTGCGGGTGGCTAGGAGGTTTGGGGCACTATGGGGGTTGAAGGCTCTGCAGCAGGCTGGGGCACTGTGGAAGGTTGGAGGGCTATATGGGCAATTTATGAGAGATCGAAGAACTGTGGGAACTGAGAGGCACTATGGTAGGTTAGGGGATCTGCAGCTGGCTGAAGGATCCCAGAATGAGGGAGGCCACGGCAAAGTGGTTGACAACCACTGATCCAAGCTACCTTCATATTCAGTGCCACACTGACCAGATTTGTCTAGATATACATAACCAACCACCACCCAGTGATACCTTGGCTGCACTTCCATGCCACTCTGTATGTCTGCCAGAGCCACCAGTCTAATCTTTGTGTAGGTTTCTGTTGGAGCTTAGACAGGATTATTCACTTCCTCCCCAGTGTGACAGTATTTGGGCCTGGTGAATGGCCACTGCACTACAGCCTGGGAGTAAGAGGAGAGGGTCACATGTTCTTCTATACCCGGAAATACCAAGTAATTCTTAAGGCAACTGGAGGGACCAAGATACTCATCTGTCTATGGGGAACGCAAAATGCCTCCCCTATATTATGGAGATGAGAAGCGGGGGAGTGTTCTATAATCCTTTCCTAGGCTGACAACACCGCTTCTTCATTGATACTATATGGTGAGTGGGTGTTGTCACCCTAGGATAAAAAAATGTTTTACTAGCAGGATTACCAGGTAAAAATAATGGAAATAAAAGCCTGAAAAAAAGAGAACGAATGCAGCCACCACATCTGGGAGCCGGAAAACGCAATATATTACATTTTTGTTCTTGAGTTTAGATACACCTCTGCTCAACATGCTTGGTTGTAGGAACTGCTACTCCAAATTGAGCAGAAGTAGCTTGGTAAATTCTTATCTCCCAACCTACAGCATGTTCTAGAGATCAGAGCCTATAGCAGCAGTGGGATGTACTTTAAGACACAAGGACATTCAAAGATCGTCAGGGTGGAGTTTGCTTTTTTATGGATATAACCTAGCAAGGTCCCATTAAACGTAAGGAAGGTTTGATGAGTGCAGAGGTCAGTAGTATGAGACTCAGAATTCAGAGGTTTGTAACATGTAATGCAGAGTTCAGCGGTCAGGAGTAACACAGAGTTCAGAATCAGTAGTATGTACACACAGTGCAGGGTTCAGTAGTATGTAAAAACAGTGCAGGGTTAAGTAGTATGTAATGCACAGTGCAGGGGTCAGTAGTATGTAATGCACAGTGCAGAGTTTAGTAGCATGTAAACACAGTGCAGGGCTAAGTAGTACGTAATGCACAGTGCAGGAGTCAGTAGTATGTAATGTACAGTGCAGGGTTCAGTAGTATGTAATGCACAGTGCAGAGGTCAGTAGTACATAAAACACAGTGCAGGGTTAAGTAGTACGTAATGCACAGTGCAGGAGTCAGTAGTATGTAATGTACAGTGCAGGGTTCAGTAGTATGTAATGCACAGTGCAGGGGTCAGTAGTATGTACTGACCAGTGCAGAGGTCAGTAGTATGCAAAACACAGTGCAGGGGTCAGTATTATGTAATCCACAGTGCAGGGTTCAGTAGTATGCAATGCACAGTGCAGTGGTCAGTAGTACATAAAACACAATGCAAGGGTCACTAGTATGTACTGAACAGTGCAGCGGTCAGTAGTATGCAAAACACAGTGCAGGGGTCCGTAGTATGTAATGTACAGTGCAGGGTTCAGAAGTATGCAAAGCACAGTGCAGAGGTCAGTAGTACATAAAACACAGTGCAAGGGTCAATAGTATGTACTGCACAGTGGAGAGGTCAGTAGTATGTAATGCACAGTGCAGTGGTCAGAAGTATGTAATGCACAGTGCAGAGGTCAGTCGTATGTAATGCACAGTGCAGAGGTCAGGAGAAACTAACACATATCTCCCCCCCATACACACAAATATACCCCCTTCCAGTGCAAACATCTACTCTGCTATGCTACAATTACCCACAGAGCAAATTTCCTCCTCCCTCTGTAAACTTCACTCTTTAGACCTCAGATACAGGGTGCCCAGGCATTCCTCCCTGGTCTCCCCTTCGCGACATGTCAGAGCTTAGGAGGAGTATGAGATAACTGATGGGAGGGAAGAGTAGGGTGAGCTGAGCTGCTGAGTCAGTACTGGGAGGGGGGAACAGAGTCTACTGAGCTTCTTGCTCACTGCTGGAAGAAGGGAGCAGGGTGAGCTGAGCTGCTGAGTCCCTACTAGGAGTGGGAAGCAGGGTGAGCTGAGCTGCTGAGTCACTAATGGAAGTAGGGAGCAGAGTGAGCTGAGCTGCCCAATAACTGCTGGGAGAGAAGTGGGCAAGGAGAGCCGATCTGCTCAGAGAGAGAACAGTGACCTGAGCGGCTAAGCCACTGCTGGAAGGGGGGACCAAGGAAAGCTGAACTGCTAAGTATCAACTGGAGGGCCAGAAGGATGAGCTGAGCTGCTGAGTCACTGCTTGGAGGGGGAGCAGGAGGAACTGAGCTGCTGAGTCACTGCTGGGAGGGGGAGCAGGAGGAACTGAGCTGCTGAGTCACTGCTGGGAGGGGGAGCAGGTGGAACTGAGCTGCTGAGTCACTGCTGGGAGGGGGAGCAGGAGGAACTGAGCTGCTGAGTCACTGCTGGGAGGGGGAGCAGGAGGAACTGAGCTGCTGAGTCACTGCTGGGAGAGGGAGCAGGAGGAACTGAGCTGCTGAGTCACTGCTGGGAGAGGGAGCAGGAGGAACTGAGCTGCTGAGTCACTGCTGGGAGGGGAAGCAGGAGGAACTGAGCTGATGAGTCACTGCTGGGAGGGGGAGTAGAGGAACTGAGCTGCCTAATCACAGCTGGGAGGGGGCTGTAGTGATGAAGAAGCCAGCGGGTGGCACTACCACACAGCAACAGGTAATACAGTATCTGATATACCTGGAAGTGTCACATGTTGAGCAAAATATAGGAGGCATGTGCGGGGGAAAGATAATTTTTAGCATTGTTCTTTTACTGACTAATTTGTTTTTTTTTTTTTTTTTACATTAGCAACATAGTCACTTTAAATGTCTGAGAACTGTGCCTGGTTCTTACATTTCTCAGTGACACCTTGGTAATAAATGCTGAGTCTCAGGTTCATACTTAAATGTATCATCATTAACGGATCACTGTTGTAGATCATTCTTTTCCATATTTTCATCTTCCCCATTGCTGGAACTAGAGATATTTCTAAAGGGCACCAAAAGAATTCTATACAGTCACAATAATAAGAAGAGCAAAAATAGCAAATAAGCAAATGACAGCAATTGTGATCATAAATTTCCCGTCGGATTACGAGTCCTTCAGAGATAATCAGAGCTTTCAATAGCTGCGGGCTGTGAAATTCTAAGAAAAGAGCATTTACAGGGATTGAGACGGCCTGTGTCATATCTGCCATGCTGAAACAAGCTTCCTGTGCAACACTCAAATCTCTAAATGTACAGAAATCCTAACAATGAACATCTCCTCTTCGCTCCACTTTGGTCTGTTAAACATTCCATTGAAAGTGTTCTGTGATATCTGTTCGATAATTGCAAAAATTGCCTACTGATCCTGCCAGAAATCTCGTGAGCCGATAACTTCTTTGCTGCCTGGCTGTTGCACTGGTCTGGTAATGTTAGGCTTCACCTGATCCCAGCTGCTGATTGATATAGCAGCTTCTAAGCTTGTCCCTGCCAGGACTTCCAATGGTACTTCCGGATGCCTTGTCAGGAATTCTAATGGTACTTCCGGATGCCTTACCAGGACTTCTAATGGTACTTCCGGATGCCTTGCCAGGACTTCACACAAATCTATCTCTCAACCCCCCACCTCACCCCCTCGGTCTCTGCCCGAATCACACACCTACTGAGCGACATATCAGACTGGATGTCGCTTCACTTCCTTAAACTGAACCTCTCCAAAACCGAGTTCCTTGTCTTCCCCCCAGCCCGGACACCACCCCCCATTGACTTCTCCATCATGTCCAACAACGCCACCATCAAACCCGCCCCGCAGGCCAGAGTACTTGGTGTCATTCTGGACTCCAACATATCCTTCCAGCCCCAAGTCCAATCTTTAACAAACTCGTGCAGACTCCACCTCCGCAACATCGCCAAAATCCACACGTTCCTAACCCCAGAAACCACTAAACAGCTCATCCACTCCCTCATCATATCACGACTCGACTACTGCAACTCCCTCCTCACTGGCCTGCCTCGCCGCTGGCTATCCCCGCTTCAGTCCATCCTGAATACGGCTGCCAGACTCCTTCACCTTTCCAACCGCTCCATCTCCGCCACCCCCCTCTGCCAATCCTTCCACTGGCCTCCATTCAGTGTCCTCCACCCCCCTCTGCCAATCCTTCCACTGGCTTCCGATTGCGCAACGGATCAAATTCAAAATCCTAACACTGACGTACAAAGCTGTCCACCATACTGCCCCGAACTACATCACTGACCTAATATCCAAGTACCGCCCAACACGCACACTCCGCTCCTCACAAGACCCCCTTCTCTCTAGTTCCCTGGTCTCCTCCTCCCATGCCCACCTCCAGGACTTCTCCAGGGTGTCACCCATCCTCTGGAACTCCCTGCCCCAACCCATCAGATTATCACCTACTCTCCTCTCCTTTAGGCGCACCCTGAAAACCCATCTCTTCAGGGAAGCCTACCCCACCCCCCTGCTAACTTGCTGACCTCCTCCACTCTTCCTACCACTCCATCCCCCACAGCTATCTCCTCCTGTACCACCATCCCCTCCCTCCTAGATTGTAAGCTCGAAAGAGCAGGGCCCTCGATCCCCTCATGTTTTGCATTGTATTGGTATTGTTCTGTCACATGTTCTGTCCCCCTTTGTAATGTACAGTGCTGAGCGAACTATTGGCACTTTATAAATACTGTATAATAATAATAATAATAATGGTACTTCCGGATGCCTTATCAGGACTTCTAGGGTTCCCCCAAACAACACTGGGCATATTTTCTGCTAAAAATGGGTATTTAAGCTTCAGCCTTTGATATGGCTAGTTCTGTATCATCAATGCAGCTACCCCTTGTTATAAAGAGTATTGTAGGCCATAGACGGGTCGAAAACCGGACGTTTTTTAAAAAAAAGAAAAAAAGAAAAATTGGTCGTTCAATAGGCCGACGTTACCACAAACGGTAATAAAAAATCGGCCGATTTTTGTCCCGTCTACGGCCGGCATTTAATTACTTCTGTCCCTTGCAGAGAGCTCCCCTATTATATTTGACATGAAAAAGTATTGCGGTTGCAACAATGTATCTATTTTTATCCATTTCGGATACAGATGTTTTTATTCGGATACAAATACAGTAGATACATTGTTGCAACCGCAATACTTTTTCATGTCAAATATAATAGTGGACTGGAATTCTTCTTCCTCTTGTTCTTCTTCTTCTTCACGGCTCATGCACAGATTTTTTATTGGTAAAATGACCGACCGATTTGCCCATCATTGCCGTAAATTCGGCCAATTTTTTTCCAACTTTACTGATACAAAAATGTGCCAAAACCCCGAAAAACGGCTGACCAATTAACCCATTACCGGTGCGAAAATCGGTGGATTTTTTTTCGGCCAAAAAGTCAGCCGATTTTCGACCGGTCTATTGCCTGCTTTAGAATACTTACCCGGTAGGCCGCCTGACAGTTACTGACCCGAACTGATTTGACTTGATTCCTGATTCAGCTCTCTTGATTTCTGCCTGCCTCAATCTCACTACTCTTCTGATTGCCAACTGCCTAAACCCTTGCCTGGACCTGACTAATTTCTTCATTGCTGCCTGCCTTGACCCTTGCATAGCCCAGAATACTCTCTTGATTTTCATCCGCCTCAACTCTGCCTGGATCTGACTACTTTCTTTATTGTCTCCTTCCTCAACCTCTGCTTGGAACAGACGAATCTCTTGATTTCTAGCTGCCTCAACTCCTTCCTGGACATGACTACTTTCTAGATTTCTCCCTGTCTCAAACCCTTTCTTGACCTGACTGCTT
Source organism: Staurois parvus (assembly GCF_062004578.1). Classification (NCBI taxonomy): domain Eukaryota; kingdom Metazoa; phylum Chordata; class Amphibia; order Anura; family Ranidae; genus Staurois; species Staurois parvus. The sequence continues at coordinate 98,814 of NW_028319350.1, forward strand.
TCTTGATTTTTTCCTGCCTGAACCCCTGCCTGGACCTGACTACTCTTGATGGCCACCTGCCTTGACCCCTACCTGGACCTGACTACTCTTGATTGCCACCTGCTTGACTCCTGGCTGTACCTGACTACTCTTGATTGCCACCTGCCTTGACCCCTGCCTGGACCTGACTACTCTTGATTGCCACCTGCTTGACGTCTGGCTAGACCTGACTACTCTTGATTGCCACCTGCCTCAACCCCTGTCTGGACCTGACTACTCTTGTAATTTCTAGCTGCCTCAACCTCTTCCTGGACATGACTACTCTTGATGGCCACCTGCCTTGACCACTGCCTGGACCTGACTACTCTTGATTGCCACCTGCTTGACTCCTGGCTGGACCTGACTACTCTTGATTGCCACCTGCCTCAACCACTGTCTGGACCTAACTACTCTTGTAATTTCTAGCTGCCTCAACCTCTTCCTGGACATGACTACTCTCTTGATTTCCACCTGCCTCTACTCCTTTCTGGACCTGACTATTCTCTTGATTTTCGCCTGCCTCAACCTCTGCCTGGACCTGAACACTCTATGGATTTCTGCCTTCCTCCACCCCTGCCTGGACCACACTATTCTCGATTGCTGTCTACCTCAACCCCTACCTGGACCTGACTACTCTTATTGCTGCCTGCTACAACTCCTTCCTGGACCTGACTACTCGTATTGCCACCTGCCTTGACCCCTGCCTGCTCTTGATTGCCACCTGCCTCATCCCTTGCCTAAACCTGGCTACCGTTGATTGCCACCTGCCTCAATTCCTGGCTGAACCTTACCACTCTTAACTGTCGCCTGCCTCAACCCCTGCCTGGACTTTACTATTCTCTTGTTGATCACCTAGTGCAAAGTCACCACACCGTAGCTTTCCTGCTCTCAATCACCTCTTTTGGGGTGATCCTGAGGACCATGTCCTGGCACCAGGAAAGAGCTCTGGGGGACAAGCTGGTGTTTAGACTGTGGGTTAGGAGAGCCCGCATCTCTAGCAATGGGGTTTTGCCATAACAATCAGTCTTACAAATTCCTTGAAAAAGTCTACCAAGGACACAAAAAAGAAGGGTGAGATGTGGTGGCAATGGCAGTCACACTAAACTTACTCAGGGAAGAGCTGAAAGTGATATAAAGCAGACACAATCTTGGAGCAGCCTTTGGTCTCTTTCTCCCAGAAGACTTTTGGGAATTTCAACTGCCAAAGGCAACATTTCAGTCCTGGTTCCTGAGATACATTTAGCCTTGTCTGTCTTCTACCCAGTGACTAGGAGGTCCGTGAAGTAGTTTGATGACCCAACTCTAATTATACAGTGACCTCCCTGTTATACTGTATGTGTGAATCATTTTGTATTCAATATTTTATTAATAGTTTTCCAAGCAGTCAACACAGAACAACAGGTAGTACATATACAATCATAGGCTTGATATTCAATCAACACAATAGGTGAAAAGCATTGTGAGATCCCACTAGGAGATTTGTGGGGGGGATTAAAAAAGCAAAAGCATGCATGGGGGAAGGGGTTCTGTTATGTATCATGGTTTTATAGAGGGAGTATAAGCAGGGGCGGACTGACAACTCATGGGGCCCCCCGGGCAATAGAGGATCATGGGGCCCCTGTATCCTCACCCCCACACTCAAACCACACCCATAAAAGCCTATGAGAGGAACCAGGGGCATCTTATGGGGCCCCCTACTGACTCGAGTTCCCAAATGGTCAGTCCGCCCCTGAGTACAAGTGTATCATCTAGTGCGGGGGTGTCAAAATCAATGTAATCGCGGGCCATATCAGCATTATGGTTGCCCTCAAAAGGCCGGTTATATCTGTAACACTAGATGTCCAGAGCACCCCATTCCCCTTACATCAGATGTCAAGAGCCCCCTTTCCCCCACTATCAGAAGTCAAAAGTCTTCCACCCTCCCTTACATCACAGTGCACCCCCCTTACTGTGGGCTGGAGTGGAGTTGGGAAGAAGAACGTGTAGGGCCTGGAGGAGGACCATAGGAGGGATGGAGTCAGCTGCCGGAGTCTACTGAATGCAGAGACCAGGGGAGGTGGAGATGAGGGGGTGCTGTGGCTGCACAAAAAGGTGCAGGCTCTGTAGGAGGAGTTCTGTCCTCCTCTATGCTACCGACTGCTGAGGGGTGGGAGGTACAGAAATGAGCCTCCCCACAGCTGCACAGAGAGATGCAGGATCTGGCGGAGGAGTTAGTTCACCTTGCTGCTACTGACTGCTGAGACAAGGTGGGGACGGAGATGAGGGGGGTCCCGCAGCTGCAGGAGAGCTGTGAGGGCCACATGAAATGGCCTGCTGGGCCAGATTTGGCCCACAGGCCTTGTGTTTGACACATGATCTACTGACTGCATGGTATGGGGGGGGGTAGAATGTAAGGAGACAGGGGGAACTGCAGGAGAAAAAGAGGTTTGGAGGCTCTTTTTGAGCCTTTTGGGTCGTATGTCAATTGCATTCGTCTGAATATCGGAACGGGGTATTTTTATTTTTTTATTCAGCGGTCACATTTTTTTTTGACACAGTGGGCTGTGTTGAAAGGCAACAGTTGCTCTTTGAGATGAGATTAGCATGACCTGGATCTGCAGTACAATTCTCTAATGGTTTAACCCGTACAGCCAGAATACAGCTCAACAGTAAATCGTAAGAAGCTCTACATGTGTTATTCCTCATTTTCAATCCAAACGTTATTTCACAGCAAATAGTGAACTCTACAACATATTACATACATGTTATAGCAATCCCTTACTGTGCGTGTATATGCATGTAGTATCCTTTCAATACCTTCTTCGTGACAATTAAGGAATTATCGTTATCGCTTTGTGGCTGCCTGACTATCCCACCCGTATGGCTAAAAGTACGAGGACCCCACTCCAAATGATTGAGTTTTAGTGTTTCCAATGAAGGGTACTGTTTACTCATCCTTTTTTCCCTCTCCTAGACCAACATAACCCACCCTTCCCTTCCACAGATGAGTACTTACCTTAATCTGATGACAGCTGTTCTGATGTTTGTTTACATCCAGCGGTGGAAGTCTACACTGTCCTGGCTGTACATACACATTCTAGAACCCAAAGAACATTGGGGAACTGGAGAAAGTACAGAGAAGGGCAACCAAACTGATAAGAGGCATGGAGGAGATCAGCTATGAGGAAAGATTAGAGGAGCTGAATGTATTCTCTCTTGAGAAGAGGAGGTTAAGGGGGGATATGATCTCCATGTATAATACATAAGGGGGATATGATCTCCATGTATAATACATAAGGGGGGATATGATCACCATGTAAAATACATAAGGGGGATATGATCTCCATGTATAATACATAAGGAGGGATATGATCTCCATGTATAATACATAAGGGGGGATATGATCTCCATGTATAATACATAAGGGGGGATATGATCTCCATGTATAATACATAAGGGGGATATGATCTCCATGTATAATACATAAGGGGGGGATATGATCTCCATGTATTATACATAAGGGGGGATATGATCTCCATGTATAATACATAAGGGGGATATGATCTCCGTGTATAATACATAAGGGGGTATATGATCTCCATGTATAATACATAAGGGGGATATGATCTCCATGTATAATACATAATGGGGGATATGATCTCCATGTATAATACATAAGGGGGGATATGATCTCCATGTATAATACATAAGGGGGGATATGATCACCATGTATAATACATAAGGGGGGATATGATCTCCATGTATAATACATAAGGGGGATATGATCACCGTGTATAATACATAAGGGGGGATATGATCTCCGTGTATAATACATAAGGGGGATATGATCTCCGTGTATAATACATAAGGGGGATATGATCTCTGTGTATAATACATAAGGGGGGATATGATCACCATGTATAATACATAAGGGGGGATATGATCTCCATGTATAATACATAAGGGGGGATATGATCTCCATGTATAGTACATAAGGGGGGATATGATCTCCATGTATAGTACATAAGGGGGTATATGATCTCCATGTATAATACATAAGGGGGGATATGATCACCATGTATAATACATAAGGGGGGATATGATCTCCATGTATAGTACATAAGGGGGGATATGATCTCCATGTATAGTACATAAGGGGGTATATGATCTCCATGTATAATACATAAGGGGGGATATGATCACCATGTATAATACATAAGGGGGATATGATCTCCATGTATAATACATAAGGGGGGATATGATCTCCATGTATAATACATAAGGGGGGATATGATCTCCATGTATAATACATAAGGGGGGATGTGATCACCATGTATAATACATAAGGGGGGATGTGATCTCCATGTATAATACATAAGGGGGGGATATGATCTCCATGTATAATACATAAGGGGGATATGATCACCATGTATAATACATAAGGGGGGATATGATCTCCATGTATAATACATAAGGGGGATATGATCTCCATGTATAATACATAAGGGGGGATATGATCTCCATGTATAATACATAAGGGGGGATATGATCTCCATGTATAATACATAAGGGGGGATATGATCTCCATGTATAATACATAAGGGGGGATATGATCACCATGTATAATACATAAGGGGGATATGATCTCCATGTATAATACATAAGGGGGGATATGATCTTCATGTATAATACATAAGGGGGGGATATGATCTCCATGTATAATACATAAGGGGGATATGATCACCATGTATAATACATAAGGGGGGATATGATCTCCATGTATAATACATAAGGGGAATATGATCTCCATGTATAATACATAAGGGGGGTATGATCTCCATGTATAATACATAAGGGGGGATATGATCTCCATGCATGATACATAAGGGGGGATATGATCTGCTCAACATACTTTAGCCTCCCCCCTCTTCTTTTTCCAAATATATACCCTACCATTCTATCCAACATCCCAACCCCCCCATTTTTTAAAATCCTTTTTTAAAGTTTGTTTTCCTTTCTCCTCCCTCAAACGCTTTGCTCATTACTTGGGGGCCTCCTTTGACCACCAAAATGTTTTGGGAAAATTAATCCTCTCAGCATGATGTAGCGCCCTCTAGTGATAGGCTTTGTTATTTTTGCTAGTTAGAGGCTTGGCAGAAGCCTTGGGATGAGTCAGTCTGGGAGTGAGGTAGAGAGGTCATCTCAGGACAGGCTGGGAGGCTCTACAGGTCAGGGCTTCTGGAGCCTTTCCACCTTTCCAGAAACTTCTGGCACTTTCTGGAAAAGGGGTGGAGGAGAGGAAGAGTCCCAGATTTGCATTTTTAGGGGAATTTTTGTCAAGGTCCTACCTTTTTATCAGAGGTTATGTTACTCCTTGTGCTGGCATCCATCTTGGATTTCTGCAGAGCATGGTGGGAATCTTTTATGCCTTCAGGTCTCTGAGGTCCATCCCCCAGAGGGGTGTGGCTGATGACATATAAGCCTGTGTTCCGCACATGCTCTTTGCACTTGTGTCTTGTGTCTTTGTGTTGCTGTTACTCTGTTCTGACTCTCGTGACTCTCCTGGAATCTGACTCAGCTTGTGACCTGACCATTCTTTGTGTTCTCCTTTGATCTGACCCTCCGTTGCTGAACCCGGCTCGTGACCTGTGATTCTCGTCTGCTGTCCTGTACTGTTTTTGTCTCGTTGTTGTTGACCCGGCCTGTCTGACTACTCTATTGTCCTTACCACTAGCTACACGCCATTGGCGGCGGCCATTACCGCAGCTGGGGTGCCTCGGGGGCCGCGACCTGGTTCCTGGCTGCGTCAAGTCCATCCCCACCATCAGGGGCCCTGGTGAAGGGCAGCCTGGGACTTAGACTCCGCGCCCTGAGGGACTTCGGTCTGTGGGTGGTGGTTGTCGTCAGCCTGTGCGTTACATTGATATTAGGCCTGCCTGTCCGTTTCCCAGCTCCTGCCCAGACAATTTTCCAATCTCCAGGCAGGAGGCCGGGCATGGTGGCCAAGGGCAACCCTTAAATAGGAAAGAGCCTGCGCAGCAGGGGAGTCAGGTGGAAGATGGACTGAAGGAAGGTGCTGGAGAGTGGAGCCTGGGAGGAGGCCCCAGGGAGAGGAGCCTATCTACAGGCTGGTTGGTAAACAGAAGAATCTCCACTGTGCCAAGTTTCCTAGGGAGGACAATCTTGTCAACAGGGAAGAAGCCAGACCATCGTAAGACCTGAAAGCAGCTGCAACCTGCCAAGCTAACAGGACAGGACAGTGTAAATACTTTTACACCCCCTGGGACAGATAAAGGGAGAAGGCGGTCAGGCTCAGGTCCCAATTAATACTAATCTGGGACTACTTAAATGGCAGATTTTGGAATTCCTTGCCCAGGGAAACCCTCAGTGTAGCTGGGTGAAGGAGGAAAGATTCATCTGGGGTCTGATGAGATACATCAAGTTAGGAAGGCCCGGAGTAAGAAGAAAGAAGACCTGAACGAAGGGCCGGCATGACAGGGGTTAGAGGGGGTTTGTAGAGGCAGAGTCCCATTAGCATAAGTGGGAGTCAAAAATAGTTAAGGAAGGAGTGGGGGGAGCTACGAGGGGTGGTCTTACAGGGTGTGGCAGGGGGTTTTCAGTCTGAAGAGAGTTTTCACAGGGCAAACTTCCCTCCCGCCTGCCCGTTGTTTGATGGTTTGTCTACGTGGTGGCTGTGCCATATTGGTGCTGGGGGACGTCCGGCGGGGTGCAAGGTCCTCGTCAGTTAATGTGGGCACAAGAGTCACTTTGTAGGAACCGGTCTGAGGTATGGCTTCCAGTTGTTTTGGTGGGGGTATCTGCGGTGGTGTCTCCGAGTCGGTGATGTTGCGGCTGGAGGCCTAGTTAAGCAGGACGCAGGTATTCGTTTTCTTGATGCCTATTGGGACCTTGAAAGAACGTATGTTTATACTGTGTTTTCTGTTATTTAACCATTAGCCGCCCGGCCAATGGCCGTTTGGCGGCTTCAAAAGTGCTGCTGCACTCCGGGTGCACGCCATTTGGCGTGCTCCCGCACATGCGCAGTTTGCGCTAATGCAGAGCGGTGCAGCAGCGTGATCTGTCACCGGCTGCGTACCTCGGACACGGCCGATGACAGATCTGAGTACCGGCCCCGTTGCTGGTGCCATGTGACCTGCTGTGACCAATCACAGCAGGTCACATGACAGTTGTATACAATGGATGGCTTCATTCATGCCATTCATTGTATACTAGTGCCTAGCTGTGAATGGTCACAGCTAATCACATGCACATGTCATGTGATTAGCTGTGACCAAATCACAGCTAAGCACAAAACAAAACAAAAAAGCTGAATGAATCGATTTCATTCAGGTAAATGCTTGCTTATAGCAAAGTAATTCTTTAAGAAAAAATAGTGAAAATAATTTTTTTAATTTTTTAATTTTCCGAAAAATTATGACAAAAAAAATACAACTTCAAAAAACTCGCCATGCCTCTTATGAAGTACGTTGGACTGTCTACTCTGCAAAAAGTGGTCATTTGGGGGATAACTGTACTATTCTGACATTGGGGGGATATCTGTACCGTTCTGACATTTGGGGGATATCTGTACCGTTCTGACATTTGGGGATATCTGTACTGTCCTGACATTCTTGGACCTCAAGAAATTAGATTGGCCGTCAGTACTTCAGGATTGATCAATATTCAGATCTATACCATAGTTTGTGAACTCTATAACTTTCCTACAAACTAAATAATACATCCTAATTTGGGTTATTTTCACCAAAGACATGGAGCAGAAAACATCTCGGCCTAAATTTATGAAGAACAATTATTTATTTGTAAACTTTTATAACAGAAACAAAGAAAAACGTGTTTTTTTTCAAAATTTTTGGTCTTTTTTTGTTAATTTAGCAAAAAATAAAAACCCCAGCGGTGATTAAATACCACCAAAAGAAAGCTCTAGTTGTGTGAAGAAAATGATAAAATTTTAGTTTGGGTACAATGTTGTATGACCGCGCAATTGTCATTCAAAGTGTGAGAGCGCTGAAACGTGAAAAATGGCCTGGGCAGGAAGGGGTAAAATTGCCCGGTATTGAAACGGTTAAAAATTTTTATTTATTGATGGTTATAAAAAAAGTCCGGTTTTGGGCCATTGACTCCATTTGTTGTCAGTGTGGGTACTTAGGTTACGGATGGGGGGGGTAGGTATTGGTTTAGTGGGACTTACTAGCCATGTTTAGTCCCCTGGTCATGTCCTGTAGTTTGCAGTTCCTTGGGCATCTCATATACCCCTAGACCAGGGGCGGACTGACCATTTAAGCACTTGGGCACTGCCCGAGGGCCCGGGGTCAGTAGGGGGCCCCATGAGATGCCCCTGGTACCTTTCATTGGCTTTTTCATAGGCTTTTTTGGGTGTGGGCGAGGATACAGGGGTCCCATGATCTCCTATTGCCCGGGGGCCCCACGAGTTGTCAGTCCGCCACTGCCCTAGACTCCATCCAAGTTGTTGGCCCCTCAATAAAAACAAAAAAAAAAAGCTCAAGGACTGTTTACTGACTCTGTGTGTGAAGATGTGGAAAATGCGTCTTGCCTAGCTGTGCAGAGCTTAGGGGGGACCCAGTCAAACTCAGTGGCCCCTAAGAGGTTGAGCGATACAATAAGCACTGCTCATGAGCGTTACATAGGTGTGTATGCCTTGTTGAAGAATGCAATAAAATGTATAAATTAGAAAAAAAAATGCACTTATCCATTACTACTACAGCATATTGTGCACTTTCAACCTTGTGACAACAGTAACGGCATTAGTAAAATGCAGAGTTTTATCACTTTAGAAATATGTGGTTTGTGGTTTGCCACTTGTTTTGGTACATCCTACTTTGTTTTTAATGCACAATTGAATTGAATTTAATGTATTTTTAAATGAAATCAATGTAATAAGTATATTTAATAAATAAAAATACACTAGGGGTCGTCGGTCTGAATCCCAACCAGGGCACTACTTGCCTGGAGTTTGCATGTTCTCCCTGTGCCTGTGTGGGTTTCCTTTGGGTACTCCAGTTTCCTCCCACACTCCAAAGACATGCTGGTAGGTGAATTGGCTCCTGTGTATATTGGCCCTAGTATGTGTATGTATGGATGCGATATAGGGACCTTAGATTGTGCGCCCTTTGAGAGCAGTGACTGATGTGAATGTACAATATATATGAAAAGTGAAAATGTGAATTGATGGTGCTATATAAGTACCTGTAATAAATAAATACATTTAATAAATTAATCATCGTCAAATGACAGCCAAGAGGGAAATCCCTAAACCCGGACATCCTCCCACACATCATGGGGTTTATTTACTAAAGCTGGAGAGTCCAAAATCAGACTCCCTTCTGCATAGAAATCAATCAGCTTCTAACCTCAGCTTGTTCAATGAAGCTTTGGCAATGAAACCTGGAAGCTGATTGGTTTCTATGCAGAAGGGAGTCTGATTTTGGACTCTCCAGCTTTAGTAAATAAACCCCCATATGACATCCTCCCATTCCCGTGCTGCAACGCGATCTGTCACCCGCTGTGTCCATGGGACACAGCAGATGACAAATAGGTATACGGGGCAGGTCCCGGTATCATGTGACCGCTGTGACCAATCGCAGCAATCACATGACATTTGTACACAATAAATGGCTTTCGTTCATAGCCATTCATTATGTACTATTGTGATGATGTCTGTGATTGGTCACAGTGATCACATGGTACAGACAGGGCAAATCACAGCCCATCTGTAACATTTGATAGCTGTGGCCAATCACAGCTCTCACAATAGTACATGCTGGCAATGAATGGATGCCATTCATAAAAAATTATTGCTTATAACAGTGAGCAGCAAACAAGAAAAAAAATCCTGATCACCACCCCGGAGTAGTACATGGTCACTATGGTAACACTGCACTGCACTGGTCAAGGTATGTACAAAATTGTAAAAAAAAGAAAAAAAAAGTTATAAAAAAAAAAGGTTTTTTTTACATACTGTCACCAGTCAGTATAATCACCACCACACCAGTCATTTGATGACACTGTACTGCACCGGTGACAGTATTTGAAAAAAAAGGGTAAAAAACAAATTGTATTTAATTTCTTCATTTTCTAAACAATTGTGACAAAAAATTACAACTTAAACTCACCACACTTTTTATTTAATACCTTGAACTGTCTACTTTCCAAAAAGGGGTCATTTGAGGAGTATTTGTACTGTCCTGGCATTTTAGGGCCTCAAGAAATTAAATTGGCCGTCAGTACATCGATTTTCAATTATATATACCATAGTTTGTAAACTCTATAACTTTCACACAGGGGCGGACTGACAACTCATGGGGCCCCCGGGCAATAGGGGATCATGGGGCCCCTGTGTCCTCACCCACACTCAAACCACACCCAAAAAAGCCTATGAAAGGTACCAGGGACATCTCATGGGGCCCCCTACTGACCCCGAGCCCTCGGGCAGTGCCCGAGTTCCCAAATGGTCAGTCCGCCCCTGGTTTCACACAGACTAATATACACTGATCTGGGCTACTTTTACCACAGATCAGCAGCAGAATATATTGTATGAATGTATAAATGTATGAAGAAAAATGATTTGTTTGCAAAATTTTATAACAGAAAGGAAGAAAAACGCTTGTTTGCTTTCAAAAGTTTCAGTAGTTTTCTTTTATATTCCACAGCAATAAAAACCCAACGGTGATTAAATAACACCAACAAAAAGCTCTATCTGTCTCAAACAATGATAAAAATTTCTTTTGGGTACAGTGTTGTATGACAGAGTAATTGGCATTCAGTGTGAGAGCGCTGAAAGCTGAAAATTGGCCTGGGCAGGAAGGGGGTAAAGGTGTCTGCTGCTGAACATTGAGCTGGTTAGTGAAACAAAAAAAAAAAAAAAAAAGATATATATAATAAAAATGCAGAACGTTTCACAAACACAATAAAAGATGTGCTTTACAAGTGTTCTAAAATGCACTATTTTATACTATCATATGAATCAAGCCTCTTAATGTTTTGCTGGATTGCTGTATATATTACATTTATATAGAACATCTCTCTTAATATATGACACTGTGATTTGTCATAGTACATGTCATTGTTCTCTATTCTGTAGGTATTCACAGGTCAGTGAGCAGGCACGCTTTTTATAGTTCATCATAAAAGGTATACTTTAATAGTAAAGGC